>NC_141029.1:1192500-1195000 GCF_052040795.2 Danio rerio | reverse complement strand
AGATGATTAGAAATGTGTTGAACAATATCTGCTCTCCGTTACACAGAAACTGGGGACAAAAATATACAGGAGGGTGAATAACTCTGACTTCAGCCGTATGTGTGATCTGACTCACTGGCGTCCCTGTGATTGGTCAGCAGGTCAGCAGTCGGCCCGTTCGACTCTTCAGCCATGTCCACCGCCATCTTTAAATCCTCCATCCACTTCTCCATCTCTGATTCTGAACTACAGGAGAAAACAGACCTCTGTGCTGGTAACACACTCCACACACCAACACTAGCCACGCTTACAACCACACATTTATATGCGCATTTTGGAATATTCCTTCATTCATTTTCCTTCAGCTTAGTCCCTTTATTCATCAAGGGTCACCACAGCGGAATGAACCGCCGACTATTCCAGCATATGTTTTACACAGCGGATGCCCTTCCAGCCGCAACCCAGTAATGGGAAACACCCATACACACTCATTCACACACACACACACACACACACACACACTCATACACTACGACCAATTTAGTTGATCAATTCCCCTGTAGTGCATGTGTTTGGACTGTGGGGGAAACCAGAGCACCCGGAGGACACCAACTGACCTAGCTGAGGCTCGAACCAGTGACCTTCCTGCTTTCTGCTGTTTATTCACAAATATTTTATGCCATATTCCAAAATGTGCATTTAAATATGTGGATGGAAACATAAATTATTGTTGAATATTACCATGCAGCAACCACCAGCGACTGCTGCTGCACCGTCAGGGTAAAGGAGTGCGGGACGCCCCACTCATCCTCACTCTCTCGGATCTGAACACAGCAAAACCAACACATCACTGAAGCAAATGTTCAAAAGTTCAAATGAACGTCTTCAGGAAATGTTCAAAAGTAAACTCAAAATGTAATGTCCCCTTAGCAAACGTGCATGAAAATATCCACATAAGCGTGCCATCCGAACGTTCGAATGACGATTAAAATCAGCCTAACATAGTTCAACGTTTGAAGAGTCGGTGGTTTCAAAAAAAGTCTAAATCATAGCAAGCACTAGCAAAACAAAGCATTTTAGAATGTTTTCGCACATTAATAGCATGCTTAGCATGATTTAACACATTGCTAGCATGCTGCAAAGTACTGCATGTTTAAGATTTTCGGATTTGTTTCACTGACTGCTAGTATGTTTTAGCATGTTAACATGTTTTACAACATTGCTAACATATTTAGCTTTTTGTTAGCATGTTTTAACACACATTTAGCACGTTTTAGCTAGTAATATGTTGCTAGCATGTTTCAACATGTTGCAGAGCATTAGTTGTTTGTTTAAAGGGTTACTACTAGTATTGATTGCTCATTGCAAACATGTTTTGAACATTACTAACATATTTTAGCTTGTTGCTAGCATGTTTTAACATACTTCAAGCATGTTTTCGCAAGGTCCAGAGCATGACTGTGTGTTTAGAGCTTTTTACCAGTATTATTGCCTCATTGCCAGCATGTTTTAGCATGTTGTTAACATGTTTTAGCACATCGGTAACATATTTTAGCTTGTTATCATGTTTTAAAACAGATCTAACATGTTTTACCATGCTAATAATGTTGCTAACATGTGTTAACACTTTTTAACATGTTGCAGACTATTGATTGTATGTTTACAATGTTACTAGTATTTTTGGCTCATTGCTAACATGTTTTAACATTTTGTTAACATGTTTTGCATATTGTTTACATGTTTTACCACACTTCCAGCATGTTTTTCCATGCTTATAACATGTCACTAACATGTTTTAACACATTGTTTACATGTTTTACAAGACAGTTAACATATTTTGGCTTGTTATCATGATTTAACATACTTCTAACATGTTTTATCATACTAAGATTTTGTCACTGGCATGTTTTAACACATTGTTAACATGTTGCAAATAATTGATTGCATGTTTAGAATGTTACTAGTGTTTTTGTCTCATAGCTAGCATGTTTTCACATGTTGTTTACATGTTTTTACAACACTCTTGACATTTTTTAGCTTGTTGTTAGTATGTTTTAACACACTTCTAACATGTTTTACCATGCTAAGAACATGTAGCTAGCATGTTTTAACACAATGATAGCATGTTTAGAATGTTTCTAGTATTGTTGGCTCATTGCTGGCATATTTTAACATTTTGTTTATGTGTTTTACAACATGCTATCAAATTTTACCTTGTTGTTAACATGTTTTAACACACTTCTAATACACTTTACCATGCTAATAACATGTTGCTATTATTGATAGCATGTTTAGAAAGTTACTAGTGCTATTGCCTCGTTGCTAGCATGTTTTAACATGTTCACAACATTGTTAACATATTTAAGCTTGTTGTTTGCATGTTTTAACACATTTCTATCATGTCGCTAGCATGTTCTAACAAATTGATTGCATGTTTAGAATGTTAGAATGTTTAGAATTATTTTTTGGCTCATTGCTATGTTTTAGCAAGTTGTTAACATGTTTTACAGCATTGCTAACA
>NC_141029.1:1152500-1187500 GCF_052040795.2 Danio rerio | reverse complement strand
TAGCTCACTAAACTGCATGAAGTAGAGTGAATAAAGCATTTATTAACATACAGAGTCACTATTACTACATGCCTGAATAATAAAATATATCAGTGTTGATTTGAACAGTTTATTAATCGTTTACTGACTCACTCTGAATTATTCTAAAAGCCAACAACTACTCAAATACAGACGGTTATAAATAATGCAATAGTGAGTTTAATAATGAACAACTGATACGTAATAAAGTATGAAAACACAACCATTAAGCATGTTATAAATGTGTTTATAAGAATACAGCATGTGTAGCGGCAGTTATCAACTGCTTACTAACATCTGTAAATGTAGAGTCAATGCTTAAATGATGAACTGACTCTTTGCTAATGCCTCATAGATGATTTATAGTTATTAATAAGTGTTACCCAATTGGGATATCCCCCCGAATAAACATGGAGTGTAGATTGTGTTGAATTGTGTAGCTGATAATGTCAGCAGGACACCTAAGATAAGATGTAAAACCGCGGTAAAGTCCTAAATGAGGCAGACTGCCCTCAGGTCAGTGAATATAATCCCGACTCTGTAATCTTACACACACACATTCCTGTGCAGCCACGGTATGGAGGTTTTCCTTCACACACAACTCATGTTTCCAGTTTTGGAGACGGTGGATAAGGTTTAAAAAGATGTGTTTAAACGTGTTTGTGTGAGTGTGTGTGTGTGTGTGTGTGTGTGTGTGTGTGTGTTTGAGAACTGGCGACTTCATTTACCACTGTGATCAGCTCCAGGTCCTTCAGGTATGTCCTCTCAGTGTTCAGCAACTCTTTAGCTATGAAGTATGAGTTATCAGCAGGGCAGATCTGCACACACACACACACACACACACACACACACACACACACACACACACACACACACACACACACACACACACACACACACACACACACACACACACAATACAAGACTACATATTGCATCCATTTGTACAGTAAACCATTTAAATTCACTCAAGTTAAGTGATAGAGATACCTCCCCGACATACACAGCAGAATACAGTTGAAGTCAGGAGAGGGGTCTGGCTGCAGACTTGATGCAGATGCAATCTGAGCTGCATCCGATGCTTTTTAATCTGCTCACCTAACCCCACCCCTCACAGTGATGTCAATAGCTCCATGTGTGCATTGTGTCTGACACTGCATCTCTGAGTGATGCAATCTCAGCTTGCATCATAAAGGCTGCATCCAGATACTATTGGAAGTCAGAATGATTTACGCAACCCAGGCTCATTCTGAAAACGTAGTCCCGGGGACATTTCTGGAGACCGCGGAATACGTCCCGGGAGGTATGTAAGCCTGCAGTTTTTGTTTTTGCGAATTCGCGAGAGGCCGCTGTGTGCGCTTTTTCGCATCTTAAATGCCTCTCGCGAGTGCAGTTCGGCCAATCGGCTGACCTGCCCGCCTCCTTCCCTAAACCCAACCAATTTTACTGATCGACCCGCCCACCCGCTCACTTCCCTAAACCCGAGCAACAATTTACAAAAGCCTTTCAAAAAAACAATTTTTTCGAATTTCACCACATTCTCACCCTGTTATGAAACTCGTTCGTTTTATTTTTTGGATTCTGTTTTTGTCTTACCTGATTGCTGGAACCGCTCTTACCCAGACTCGAAACCGGTCGCCGTGGTCGACTCCTCTCTGCATCTCGAGCCTGCCGACGTACACGATGAGCTGAGTGGACAAACGGGTTGCAGCGGGGAAGCCCTCCTCACGGAGGTAAGCGGTCGGCTGGCAAGCGCGAAAGGGAACAGCGTCACACCGCCCTGCAGCGTTTGCTTAAAATAAATAACTGCAGCCATACGTACCTCCTGGGACGTATTCCGCTGTCCCCAGAAACATCCGCGGGACTACATTTTCAGAATGAGCTTGGGTTGGATTTACCCTCCTATGAATGGTTTTTACTTTGTCAAATATTTCCCAAATGATGTTGAACAGATTCAGGAGTTTCTCACAGTGTTTCCTCTAATATTTGTTCTTCTGGAGAAAGTCTTATTTGCTTTATTTCGGCTAGAATAAAAGCAGTTTTTAATAGTTTTAAAGCCATGTTAAGCTCAATATTATTGGCCCCTTCAGCAATATTAGTGTTGGATTGTCTCCAGAACAAACCACTGTTATACAATGACTTGCCTAATTACCCTAACTTTACCCTAATTACCCTAGTGAAGCCTTTACATGTCACTTTAAGCTGAACACTAGTGTCTTGAAGAATATCTAGACTAATATTATGTGCTGTCATCATGATGAAGAGGAAACAAATCTATGAGTTATTAAAACTACTGCATGTAGAAATGTGTTGAAGAGAAATCTGCTCTCCTTTAAACAGAAATTGGGGGGAAAATATAGAGGGGGTTAATAATTCAGATTTCAACACATACACACACACTTCTCACCTTCCTCCTGGTGTCTTCCTCATCATCAATGCGTTCAGAAACACCATCATTCAGTAAGGGGGAGACGAGAGGAGACGGCGTGACCCCTCGAAAGTCATCAGAATGACCATTAACTAACGTTACCAAAGCACACGTCAACTCTGAGAAACACACACACACACACACACACACACACACGCGCACACACACACACACACACACACACACACACACACACACACACACACACACACGAAGAGCATTAGGAACACGTCTAGCAATCTGACATCACACTGTAAAAAGTGATTAAGTTGACTTTACTTAAAAAAGAGAGTAAACTTGTTGCCTTTTCATTATTTCAAGAGTTGACACTTAGATGATGATATATTATAAAGCTTGTTTGGCATGCTGTCCTGGGAGAGATCCTCTAGTCTGGGGCTCCCTCCCGTTTGCAGGGGGAGAGGGGAGTTCGACCTCAGGTAGATCTGGAGAACTCCCCTGCTGTAGTAGCTAATGAAAATTTGGGGATTCCTATGGAGAGATTAAGAGCCCATTAACGGTGCCAGTTTAGTCAATTCATATATGTGGCATGTATTTGGAACCAGGAAACCTGGGAGAAAGCCACGCCAACAGGGGAGAACATGCAAACTCCACACAGAAACGTTGACTGGCTTGATAAGGAACCAGTGATGTTCTTGCTGTGAGGCAATTGTGCTAACCACTGGGTCACTGTGCCACCCTATCTAGAAAAGGTGGAGGATTTGAGATGACTGAGGTCAGAAACTCTGGTTATTTAAGGTGAGTTAGGAATCATCTGATTGGTGAATCATGTGTTAGCTAATGCAGCACCAGCTGTGATCAATCACAGTCAATAGGTATACTGACTGATTTTACCAAGTAAGATCAACTTATTGCTTTTAAGGCAATGGGTTTACTCACTTTTTTAAAGTAACTAATCACTTTTTATAGTGTAGACTTCAAGTTTTAATATGATGTTCATTTACTTTAGCATGCAAATCTGCATCGTTATCAAAAATAAACATCATACCGTGATAACTATGGGTCACTATGGGAGTAGCATGATAAGTAGCATTGCACAGGGACATGGTGATGTATATAATATACTGTATATTAAAGTTGCAGTACTGTGGTATTACCATAGTACTTTTGGTAGAATATAAATAAAGGAATAAATTAATTGATTAATTAATAAAAATACTAAATTAATTAATTAATTAAATAAATTAAAATAAATAAATGAAACAAATAAATAAAATGAATAAAAATTAAAATAAATAAATTAATAACTAAATGAATGAATTTATAAATTAATATATAATTGAGAAAATAAATACATAAATGAATAAATAAATAAATATTTAAATAAATACAATTAGTACATTATTAAATAAATATATATATACAAGAATAAAATAAATAAATAACTGAATGAATAAATAAATATATAAATGAATAAAATAATTAAATAAATGAATAAAAAAATAAATCAAATAAATATATAAATAAACAAATTAATTAATAAATGAGTAAATATATAGATGCGCACACGTATGTTCAGTCTCTCTAGTGTACTTTTCACTAAACTCTAATTCTACAGGAGTTGTTTTTGTTTCAGTACTTGCCCAAATCTGCCTCTTGCGTGTCCTCTGAGTATTGCAGTCATAATAAATACAGCAGGTCTGCGATCAGCCCAACACAAAACAATCTGTGCACATCATTTTCATCAGTATTCACAGCCTTTGCTCAATACTTTGTTGATGCACCTTTGGCAGTGATTACAGCCTCAAGTCTTGTTGAATATGATGCCACAAGCTTGGCACACCTGTCTTTGGGAATTTCTGCCCATTCCTCTTTGCAGCACCTCTCAAGCTCTATCAGCCATTTTCAGCTATGGCCAACACCACCATGCTTCACTGTAGGGATGCTGTTAGCCTGGTGATGAGCGCCGCCTGCTGTTCTCCAAACGTAACGCCTGGCGTTCACTCCAAACAGTTCAGTTTGAGTCTCATCAGAGCAGAGAGTTTAGTTTCTGATGCTCTGAGAGTCCTTTAGATGGTAAACTCCAGGCGGGGAGTGTCTTGAGTCTGGCCGCTCTACCATACAGACGCCTGATTGGTGGATTGCTGCACAGATGGTTGTCCTTCTGTAAGGTTCTCCTCTCTGCACAGAAGAACGCTGGAGCTCAGACAGAGTGACCATCAGGTTATTGATCACCTCCCTGACTAAGGCTCTTCTCCCCGATCACTCAGCTTAGATGGTCGGCCAGCTCTAGGAAAAGTCCTGGTGGGTAAACTTCTTCCACTTACGGATGATGGAGGCCGCTGTGCTTATTGGAACTTTCAGAGCAGCAGAAATGTTTCTGTACGCTTCCCCAGCCTTGTGCCTCCAGACAATCCTGTCTCTGAGGTCTACAGACAATTCCTTTGTCTTCAAGCTTGGTTTGTGCTTTGACATGCACTGTTGACCCTGGGCCTTTATATAGACAGGTGTAGCCTTTTCAGATCATGTCCAATCAGCTGAATTGAGCACAGGTGAACTCCAATGAAGCTGCTGGAACATCTCCAGAATGATGAAGGCTGTGAATACTGATGTACATGTGATTTTACAGCTGTTATCTTTAATAAATTTGCAACAATTTCAAAAACTCTTCTTTCTCATTGTCATTATGGGGGATTGTGTGTAGAATGTTGAGGAAATCAACTAATTAAATCCATTGTGGAATAAGGCTGTAACATAAACACATGTGGAAAAAGTGAAGCGCTATCAATACTTTCCAGATGCTCTGTGTATTGTTGTTTTAATGTAATATAATCTGCAGTAGTATTTAATAAATATATTTTTGCATATTATATTTTTATTTTTGTAATTCAGCACAAGCAAAGAAATTGACGTTACATTGTTCCTCCACAAAATAGCGACAGACACCACAGAATAAGGGATGAAATGTTTTTCTGAGCATACATTTTAAACGAAACTTGAACAAATCAATATAGAACTGGTTAGTGACATTCTAAGTTGATCTCTCTCTTTTGTATTTTATATTGCTGTATTTATGCCATAGTAATCTAGAAGTGTTTGCTTTGGCTTTTTCGGGGTAATATTTTTCCAGAGGTATACTGGGAGACCTCTATAGACTGATGGCATTTCATGCTGTTCAGCCTTATAATCCTTAAATGTGAGCAAAATCGCCTGTTTTGTCATCACATAGACACAACAATACTCTATATAGTGCAGGAGACTCATTCAAACATGAGCTCTACAGTGAAGTTGGTGAATTACTAGCTCGTTTTCGGCTGTTCTGACGTCAGCTGCAGATGTGAATGAATGTCGGAAGAAAGTAGTTCCTCATAAAACGGTTCACACACACGATTGTGCCATCGAACTGTTGTATAAATGGGGGGGCATGCTAGTGTGCGTTGAGAATGTAGGACGTGTTTTTGATCGCTCCTGGAGAAGGTAACAGATTTAATCACATATTAAACAGCACAGTAACCTTTTTGTTGTACCATTACTTAAAACTAGCACCCTAAACATGCAGGCTACTCTTGCATTTGTTATAAGCTGTACACATGACATCGTCTCGATCCAAAACTGACGGTAAAGGAGGCTGTGGTAAAGCCCCGCTCCTCTCAGGCGATGCTAACGAGCCCATGGTTAGTGTACACTCCGGAGAAAACTCAGCCGGGAATGTCACTTGTCTTCAGACATTGTTAGACTCTGTCAAGAATGAGATCTGTCAGAAAATTGACTCGTTATCTCCTGATTTACGCTCGGAGATCACTACAATGCGAACAGACGTCGAAAGTTTCTGGAGCCTTTGCAACAGATGGTCAACACTAGCACTGTAAAAGAACTGTAAAAAGCCTTGTCAGATCATAATGACCGTATAACGGCACTCGAAAAACTGATAACGTCGCTCAGTTATCGGGTAACACATCTGGACGCCAAGTGCGAAGATTTGGAGGGGCGCTCTAGGAGAAATAATCTTCGTCTGCTGGGTCTTCCCGAGGGCAGCGAGGGTTCGCGTCCAACTGAATATGTGGCCCAATTTTTTACAGGAAAACTTGCTACTTCAGAATAAACCCATCTTAGATCGTAAAAGCGAGAACGTCCTCGTCCTCTTGTCATTACAGTGCATTACTTTTAAGTTTATTCTGAGATCCTTCAAAAGGCTGCGGGACTCTCTCCTCTTACAAACAATGGAAAAAGGCTGTCCGTTTCTGCGGATTACACTACGCCTGTGGCTAAAAAGCGGGCCTCATTCAGGAAACTGTTGTATAAATGCAATATCACACTCGTAGCAGTGCAATATGGCTGTATATCGGCACTACTGGGACACTAAGGCAACACACGCTTCCCACCAGTGCTGGTATACAGCCATATCACACTGCTACGAGTTTGATAATGCTCATATATATATATATATATATATATATATATATATATATATATATATATATATATATATATATATATATATATATATATATATATATATATATATATATGACTTTTTGTGAAAACGTTTGTCTACAAATTTCATGCATAAATTGTGCATACGCATGTTTAGTGAATGAGACCCATTGTTCTTGTGTAAACATACCCCTCACTTTAGAGAGATAATAATAACATTAATAACAATAATAATTATAAGGGAAATGTCCAACCTTGTAACTGGTTTAGTGTACAAACATCACAAACCCATTGATGTTAACCTAAGGACATAAACAATGTGCACAACACACACACTTATCGCGTGATCTAAAGCATGTATAGTGCAGATCATATACATACATGTGCTGATAGAGAGCAAAACATGCTGCACAGCCACACACACACACAGCAGAGAGCGGGTTAGTGGGAGTGAGGGGATGGAGAGGATTATGAGCAATATTTATTATTAAAAAACACTTGCCGAGTCTTAAAAGGCCAACGTTTACTTTATTGACACTAGTGCACAAAATACATGGTTAAAAAATCTATATGGTTCATAAAGAGCAGCAGAACCAGACGTCATAGAGCAGAGACAGGCAGAAAACATCAGAAGCTGGAAAAGTGAGACAGAGGAGCAGAGGAACGGCTATGTTCACAATGTATTTGTTATGCATTTTATTTTTTATTAGGCATTGTAGGCCACTTATTGCATTAAACATGCATTGTATAATCAGTAAATATTGTTCTGTATGTGATTTATGTGGTTTACAAGGACACAAATTTGTATAGTGGAATATGTATGACATTTAATTCACCGCCAAGCTGATTTACGAGGACATGCCTTGTGTCCTCGTAATTCAAAACACTTTAAAATCATATTTAATGACCTTTTTAAAAAATGTATAAAGTTTGAATTATTATGGTAATTAGTTGTTTTTATAGAAAAAAATGCATTTTGCTTATGGAGAGTCCTCATAAAACACATATACAAGTTTGTGTGTGTGTGTGTGTGTTTTGGTTATATGGTTTAAAAGGACACAAAACTATAGTGATATGGAGAGTCCTCTTAAAACACATATAGAAGGGTGTGTGTGTTCTGGTTCATGTGGTTTACAAGAACACGAAATTGTAGTGACGTGTATGACATTTTAAACACTATTAAGGTGATTTATGAGGACACCCTTGTGTCCTGTTATTTAAAATGCTTCAGAATCATATTTAATGTTCGTTTTTACATAAATATGTAAAAAATGTATCATAATTTGAGGTTTATGCTGTATAAAGTACATTATGCTAATGGATAGTCCTCGTAAAACACATAGGGAAGTGTGTGTGTGTGTGTATTCTGGTTTACAAGGACACAAAACTGTTTAGTGACATGGGTATGACATGTAATACACTATTAAGGTAGTTTATTAGAACATGCCTTGTGTCCTGGTAATCCTGTTTTTTTTACATACCTATTTTGATATTTATTATAATTAGAGGCTTATACTGTATAAAACACATTATGCCAATAGAGAGTCCTCATAAAACATATATACAAGTCTATGTATGAGTGTGTGTGTTCTGGTTTATGTTGTTTACAAGAACTCAAAATTGTATAGTGACGTAAGTATGGCATCTGTAATACACTATTAAGATGATTTATGAGGACATACCTTGTGTCCTTGTAATTCAACACACTTTAACATCATCTTTAATGGACTTTTTTCCATTACAATTTTGATATTTATGATAATTAGAGGATTATATTGTATAACATACATTATACCTATGGAAAGTACTCGTAAAACATAAAGTGTATGTATGTGTGTTCTGGTTTATTTAGTTTACAGGGGCACAAATTGTATACTGACATGGGTGTGACCATAAAGTCCTCATAAAACACATATACAAGTGTATGTACGTGTGTGTGGTCTGGTTTATGTGGTTTACAAGGACACAAAATTATATACCGACATGAGCATGACATATGTAATGCACTATTTATTTGATTTATGAGGACCTGCTTTGTGTCCTTGTAATTCAAAACACTTTAACATCTTTAATAGACTTTTTACATTATAATTTTGATATTTATGATAATTAGAAGTTTTTATGGTATAAAATACATTATGGAAAGCCCTCATGAAACACATTTACAAGTGTGTGTGCGTGTGTGTGTGTGCCCTAAAAGCAACAAATTGACTTTCCCTAAAAACGTGAGTAAACCTGTTGCCTAAAATTAAGTAAATGAACTATTTTACTTGATAAAAAATCAAGTTGGGTCAACTTAACTCAAGTTTACTCACTTTGTTAAAGTAACCAATCGCTTTTTACAGCATGTCTGCAATAATGTTTGTTGCATAGTTAACTTTTCACATACTTCATACTGTTGCTAGTCTAGTCCATTGTGAACATAGCCGTAAAGGTGTGAGAAAGATCATCAACATGTCATTCACACAAATCAACAGCAGGTGGCGTGGGTTTTTTCCTCATGCCATCAAGCTGACTGAATTCTTTGCATTCAATATTTTTATATGAATAAATCATTGCGTGAACAAACAAAGGAAGATCAGACATGTCGCAGGCATTCATTAGGAGACTCAAAATTTTCATGTGCGAAAATTTCCCATGATGCATTGCTTTCCCAGAATGCATGAAAACAGAACAGCCCGGATGGAGGGAGAGCATGCGGCCCGGCATTGGAAAAACACAGGTAGTTACAAAGAGATTCATTTGTAAATGCCAGCAGATAACAACATAACTAGCATTTATTGGTTGACAAGCTCAAAGAACAGGGTGGAAAAAGGGAAAAGGTAAACATCAGCCAACAGTGCAGTGACATTAATGCTGAGTGAGAGATCAGGCAGGGATTAGAATAGCATTATCACAATTCAACAACCAATAACAAAGTAATACATTCATGAGCAATCCCAATTCTACCTTTTGTACCCTCTTGGCCCCTTAAACAGAGTGTGAAGGCGAAGGGCTTCAGATTTTACCCCTGAGAAATGTCATCGCGTCTTACTTCATATGAGATCTGGGGTCTGTTCTTCGTACCTAGCTTAAATGATCTAAGATGATTTGGCAGATCCTGGATCTGTTCATCTTGATAACTGATCTCTGGCTAATTTGGTTCTTTAAACAAGTTCGTGAATCAGATTAAAATGTCTGCATGAACTGATCTGAGATCCCTGTGTGTGTTGTGAAGGGCAAATCTATCGATCCTCAAAACCATGATCAGCAATGCAATGATTGGCTGACGGCACAGCAGGGTAATGACATCATCTGATTAATATTCAATTATCCATGTGAGCAAAATTATATCAAATTAAAGCTGCAAGCAGCGATGATAGGGACCTCGCACCCGGGCTCACCGCCGCCCGGTGGCATCAGGATGACAGAGAACAGCGAACAGTAATAATTTAAGCCGATATATTAAAAATATCTGAGAAAATCACAGATTTATGCCAAACTTCCTCCTGTCAGCAGGTGGCGCTATAACTATGACTCATGACTGGCATGTAGATGTCTTCAGGAGAGGAAACTTATCAACCATGTGAAGTTTTAGGCAGATCGGACATTGTTTGGCTGAGTTATAAGCCAAACTGCCTTTTTTCAGCAGGTGGCGCTATGACAGACTCAATGTTGTTATGTAGATGTGTTTAGGAGGGGACTTTCATCAACCTTGTGATGTTTCAGGCAGATCGGACTTTGTGTGGTTGAGTTATACTGCAAACTACCATCTGCCAGCAGGTGGCGCTATAACTGTGACTTAAGATTGGCATGTAGATGCCTTCAGTAATGGAATTTAATCAACTATGTGAAGTTTCAGGCAGATCGGAGTTTGTGTGGTTGAGTTATAAGCCAATCTACCTTCTGCCAGCAGGTGGCGCTATGACTGATTCAATATTGTTATGTGGATGTGTTCAGAAGAGGACTTTTATCAATCATGTGAAGTTTCAGGCAGATCAGACATTGTGTGGTTGAGTTATAATAACTTCCTGTTCCATGGCGAAGCGTTGAGGTTTGTCATGCCACCACGGACACGCCCCTCTGCAAAAACTCTAGATCTTCACAATATATCATCGCTAGAGCTTTCAGATGACACCACTCTATTTTGGTGCTGATACGGGAAAGTTTGTGGAAGGAGTTTGTTACAGTGTCAAACATGTCATTTCCTGTAGCCAGCAGGTGGGGCTATAACTGTAACTGGATATCGGCACGTAAACCTGTTCAGGTCAGGACTTTTATCAAACGTGTGAATTTTGAGGCAGATCTGATAATGCATGCCTGAGTTATAACGACTTCCTGTCTTGTGGCGGATCATCAACGTTTGCGAGGCCGCCACGGACACGCCCATCGACAAAAACTCTAAAGCTTCGCAATTTAACATCACCAAGGCCTTTAGATGACAAAACACAATTTTTATTGTCAATCAGATAAAATCCCTAGGAGGAGTTCGTTAAAATATAACGCCTAGAAATGGCAAAAGAGCCACTTTTTCGCCACAGGAAGTTAAAAATATACGACTTCCTGTTGAGTTTGAGATATGGCTCCAAGAGACTTTTTCGTATGTTTTGCCATGTTTGAGGTGTGTGCCAATTTTCGTGCATGTGCGTGATTTGTAGATCGGGGGCTCGTCCGTTTAATTTTTATAGGTGGCGCTGTTGAGTCGTTTTGCCACGCCCACTTCAATATTGTTATGTGGATGTGTTCAAAAGATGACGTTTATCAACCATGTGAAGCTTCAGGCTGATTGGACATTTTGTGGTTGAGTTACAAGGACTTCCTGTTCCATGGCGAAGCGTTGAGGTTTGTCATGCCGCCACGGACACGCCCCTCTGCGAAAACTCTAGATCTTCACAATATATCATCACCAGAGCTTTCAGATAACACCACCCAATTTTGGTGCTGATACGATAAAATTTGTGGATGGAGTTTGTTACTCCGTAAATCATGTCATTTCCTGTGGCCAGCAGGTGGCGCCGTAACTGTCTCTGGATATTGGCATGTAAACGTGTTCAGGTCAGGACGCTTATCAAGCGTGTGAATTTTGAGGCAGATCGGATAATGCATGCCTGAGTTATAACGGCTTCCTGTTTCGTGGCGAATCGTCAAAGTTTGCGAGGCCGCCACGGACACGCCCATCGACGAAAACTCTAAAGCTTCGCAATTTAACATCATCAAGGCCTTTAGATGACAAAACCCAAATTTGGTGTCGATCGGATAAAATCCCTAGGAGGAGTTCGTTAAAATACGACGCCTGGAAATGGCAAAAACGCCACTTTTTCGCCGCAGGAAGTTAAAAATATCCGACTTCCTGTTGGGTTTGAGATATGGCTCCAAGAGACTTTTTCGTATGTTTTGGTGTGTTTGAGGTGTGTGCCAATTTTCGTGCATGTGCGTGATTTGTATATCGGGGGCTCGTCCGATTAATTTTTCTAGGTGGCGCTGTCGAGTCATTTTGCCACGCCCACTTCCGAAGCCCATAACAAACGTAAATTTTCGCCACTTCTGAGGCGTGTGCAAAGTTGCGTGAGTTTTCGGGCATGTTTAGCCCCTCTAAATCGCCATTCATTCCGCGGAAGAAGAAGAAGAAGAAGAAGAAGAAGAAGAATAATAATAAACAGAGCAATTCCAATAGGGCCTACGCACCGTTTCGGTGCTCGGTCCCTAATTAGCAGTAAACGGTTTGTTAAATATGACACGCAATAACAATTAATAGTTTCACATTTAGAGCGGATTTTCTCTATTATAATAGCCATAGTAGTATTATAGTAGCCGTTTTCCTAATCGGTGTAAAGAATGGATGTTTAAATTAGTTTAGCATCACAAAAGCATTTTTTTTTGTTGGTAAAGGTGTCTGCAACTTTTGTGAAGCATCAAATCACCGTCATATTAGCTGTCGAAACATGTCCATGACTGCATAAATGTATTATTCCTTTAAAAAAAGTTGATTAATATTGTGGAAATTATCATACACAAATTGTACTGAAACAATTGCACACGTTTGAATCAAAAAAGTCCATATCCATACATTTTCTCTTAGTAGATAGTCTTTGTTTTATTGATATATATATATATATATATATTTTACTTTTTAGTTTGAAAATATATATATTCAATTTCCACAAGTGTATATAACTACTACTGTAAGAAAATATCAGAATTCGGTACACACTTTCAGTATCATCTTTGCTTGAACTGACCCGATCTAATCCTGTTTATATGACATGAGCCTGCTTCCGAGCAGGTTTGAGCTAGCAGAACTGTTGCCATGACAACAAGTCTGAGATGAGTTTTGAAGAACAAAACGATCCTGGATCATGTCAAATCATCAATAACCAAATCCTGAACTGAGTAATCCACATACGAAGAACGGACCCCTGATGATGGCGCCTGCTGTAGTTATTCCAGTCATGTTATTTTTTTGGTATTTATCTTCAGGAAATCACTGAAGGCAACGACATCATGTTATCATAACAATATAACAATGAGATCGTAACTTTACTGTGCATTTACAGTGGCCATATTGATGTAAACACAACATAACAACATTAAGGTTGTACACTATATATATATTTAACTTGTTCAAACTACTTAATTAAAATGAGCTGAAGCAACACAATTCTCGAGATTTCATTGGGACAACTTAATTTAAGTTTAGTCCACATAAATTTATTAAAAGTGTTAAGTTAACTTAATCAATTTGTGTTGGGACACCATGAATGAATTGTGTGTACCAGACACTGTAAAAAGCTCATTCTCATCCACTATACTTTTCTGACAAGGTATTCGAGATGTTGTAATTGAGTGTCAGATGTGACAGTACGCTGTTGGACTGCTGTACAGGAGTTATTGTTATGGATTATGGCCAATTTTAACTTTTTGTTGATGGTAAAACATGAACGCGGATATGAATGTATTAAAATATGCTTGTGTGTTGTAAAAATTCGTAATAATGACAAAGAATACTAATTAGTGGATCTCCTGACCTTCGTCCGTTGTAGATGGAGTATTCTGGGAAAATTTCGTACCCCTTGGTTTTGAGTGTGGTCCTGGATAAACTCCATTTCAAGGTCTACCTAGCCCTTCCCCTTAGCCCTACGCCTTCAAACTACAGAGAAATGGGACACCCCTACCTCTACATGTGACTATGTAAGGGGGAGAATTGGGATTGGGTCTAAGTTACGCAGAATTTGGTCAATTATCAGAAATTCCCTGAAATGAAATGCCTAGAGGTGGGTAGTAACAAATTACATTTACTTTATTAAAGTTACGTGTTGTGTAACTTGTACAGTTTGAGTACATTTAAAGAGGTGTACTTTTACTCAAGTACATGTTTAGAGAAAAGACTTTACTCTTACTTTGGTTCATTTGGCGACATTGTTCCTCTATTACTATTTGATGGTAGTGTGATTCATTTATAAAGGACAGTGGTCCCCAACCTTTTCATCACAGCGGACCGGTCAACGCTTGACAGTGTTGAGGGGTTGAGGGGGGTTGGTTCTGTTGCCAGGCCCCATCAACCGTTTTCTCAGAAGATGACAAGCTGACAAAACATTGCTGCAGCTCTGATACAAGTTTTATTTATGGAGAAAATGACAAAGCTCTGCGGCGTTCGGGTGTTCTGTGTTCGTCTGGGATAATTAGTCTGCCGAAATGTGTTTATTCCATATAAAGCATGAAGCTGATCGGTCAGTTCTTGTCACGCATTGTGGCCTCATTCAACTGCGTGCGCCTGGAAGGCTTGAGCATGCAAGCCGCGCACCTCCATTGGAATAAACGAATCTGCGCGAACTCTAAAAAAGCGAATAGCCCCTAAAAGGCCGCCGTCATTTGCAATCTTCTATTCGTTGGCAGTTCGCGGGACCTGCACTGGGCCTCTTCCCTTTAGCAAAGAAACTTTCAACAACATCAACAACAACAAAAAAAGTCAGTTTCTTACTCAATTTGCTGCTTGTGGGTTAAATTTGGGTGCTCAAGTGGCCGAGACGAAACCGAGAGAATACGGTCAATTTTCAAAATAAAAGACTTTTCAAAATAAAAGATCGTTCAGACGATAATAAATAAAACAGAAATAGTTCATGACTAGGGCGGCATGGTGGTGCAGAGGGTAGTATGATCGTTTCACAGCAAGAAGGTCGCTGGTTCAAGCCCTGGCTGGGTCAGTTGGCATTTCCGTGTGGAGTTTGCATGTTCTCCCCGTGTGGGTGTGGGTGTTCTCGAGTGCACAGTCCAAACACATGCGCTATAGGGGAATTGATGAACTAAACTGGCCATAGTGTATGTGTGTGTGAGAAAGAGTGTGTATGGGTGTTTCCCAGTACTGGGTTGCAGCTGGAAGGGCATCCGCTGCGTAAAACATATGCTGAATAAGTTGGCGGTTCATTTCGCTGTGGGGACCCCTGATGAATAAAGGGACTAAGCTGAAAATAAATGAATGAATAAATAATTAATGATTTGTGCAGCCTGGTACTAATTAACCGGTACCGGTCTGCGGCCCGATGGTTGAGGACCACTGATTCAGTAGTTATTAAGTAATGCTTTCATTGAATACTTTTTTACTCTTACTTGAGTAACTTTTAAGATTGCTACTTGTACATTTACTTGAGAATACATTTTGGATCCTCCACCCACCTCTGGAAATGCCCTTTCTAATCCCTGCTGAAGGGTAACAGAATAACCCCGTGAGTAAGGTAAGGTAAGGTAAGGTAAAGTGAGAGTGAAACACAGTGAGATGCAGTACAGATACTGTCAGGTGACCCTTTGACTCTATAGACTAAACCATCATACAGCTTAAAGGGGCAGTTCACCCTAAAATGAAGCTTCTGTCATTTACTACATTTGATACAAACCCATATGACCCATTAAGACTGTAACTGTACACGTGTGTTATAAAAAAGTAGTGCAAACTTCAGGGTTTCATGGACGGAATTAAAAATAAAGTATTTGATTTGAAGTGACGATAAAGGAACACTTTTTGTTTGGAAATAGACTCATTTTACAAGTTAAAAACGAGTGAGTCTGACCATTTTTGAATGCATTCAGGTGATCTCCAGGTCTGGCGGAAACACTTTTAGCTTAGCTTCGTATAAATCATTGAATCTGAGTACACCGATAGCGGCTCGCTCAACAAAATAAATAGAGTTTTGATAAATGTCCTATTTATAGCTTGACTCATCTGTAGTTACTTTGTGTACTAAAACAATTAAAAATGAAATCCATTCAGGCGATCCTCAGGTCTGGTAGAGCACTTTTAGCTTAGCTTAGCTTAGCATAAATCATTGAATCGCATTGGATCATTAGGGAAATTAAAAGTTGCTATTGTCTAGGTTGAAAAGGCAGGAGCTATACTCTCATTTTGGCATAACATTCAATTACCTTTACTGTGGTAATATACCAGCAGCAGGATCAATGATATTACGAAGCGATATTAGCTGGTTAAATAGCTGTGAACTATTAACAGGTGCTATGTGAAATCATTGCACTGCTGCAGCCAAGGTACAGCAGCAAAATTACACCAGAATGAGAGTTCCTGGCCATATTAGCCAAAAAATAGCAAGTTTCATTTTTCTAATGGTCTAATTCGAATCAATGATTTATGCTAAGCTATGCTAAAAGAGCTGTAACAGACCTGGGGATCACCTGAAGGCATGGGTGCCGCTAGGGGGAAAGTTAAGATGATTCTAAGGGCCCATGCCATCTTAGGAACCCAGATTACTAAATGATTACGCAATCAACACCTCCCCCCCCCCCTCACTTCACTCTCTGCGCCACCACCACCCCCCTCTTCACTTTCGTCTGCAACATCCTTCCCAACAGCTACCACAACTACCCTCCACTTTTATCTGTGGTAACACCCCCTCCCCACCCCACTCTTTACTTTTATTAGTGACACTTAAGCCTGGTTTATACTTCTGCGTCAGGTGACCGGCGTAACCCACGGCGCATGCAACGCGCGTGCCTGTGCATTTATACTTCTGCGCGCTGTCTCTGTCGGTCTGCATTAACACTTCCGAAACGCTAGTTGGCAGTGAGGTGTAAATGTTCCTCTGTGTCGAGTTTCTTTTTTGCTTTTCCTGAACACTTCCTGGATGTACAAGTGGCTCAAACTCGCTCATTTTGAGGCAGGAACTGGCGGACGTGCAACAACTTTAACTATGAGGTAAACACAAAACAAAACTTTCCATCCGCAGCTCCTTCACGGGACTCCACACTTGTAAACAATCACTTGCGCCATTCGCACGGCTCTCGGTCTTGCCCAGACTCGTCAGCGCTACCAAGCTGACCAGTCACAGAGCTTACGCTACGCGTTGTTGCGACATGTAGTTACATTTTTTAAGAGGTGCACGTCAGTGTTGCCGACGGCCACGGCGAAGGGCTATGCGCCAGCGCCGTAGCATACGCTGGCGTTTGACGCAGAAGTATAAATCAGCCTTAAGACTACCCCACTCCGCACTTTTCAAATTCGTCAGAGCCAACCTCCCACGCTTCACTATTATCCACAACATCCCTCCCAACACCTTCCCCATGCCCCACCCCCCTCCCGTTTTGTGTGCAGTAACCGCCCCTCCATTTTTATCTGTGACACTAAGACCCCTCCCCCCACTCTTCAATTTCGTCAGGGACACTCTCTCGCGACTATTCACTTTCGTCCATGACATCCCTCCCAACACCCACTTTTGTCTGCAGTAACACTTAATTTACTATTTTGTCCGCAACAGCAAACCACCCCCCCCCCTTGCCTTTCACTACACAAAATCGCCCGCACCGCTTTAAATTTCATCCGCTACACCTACCAACCCCGCCCCACCCCTCGATACCCCCAACCCTCCAGGCATCAATTTTATCCGCCAGAATGTTATCATAGGGCCTGTAGCGGTAATTTCCGTACAGGACTTAAGCACACGATATATGTACAGAAGAGTCACGCTTGAAATAGGACAGTTATCAGAACTCTTTTTTTTTTTTTGAATGGTCTAATCCAAATCAATGATCTTTGCTGAGCTAAGCTAAAAGTGCTCCCGCCAGACCTGGAGGTCGACTCAATTGATTAAAAGATGATAAAACTCAACTGTTCAACTCAAGGACAACAATAAAATAAGTCTATTTCCAAACTAAACGAACGCTAAACGAGTGCTCCTTCAAGGTCATAAACCTAATGACAGAATGCTCATTTCAACCGAACCAAATCTCGTACTGACAAACACATTAATCACAATTCTGACACAATAGGATAAAATCCCTGTATATTTAAAATGCTTACATTCAAATCTAACTAATAAAAAAGATCATGCAGGATTTATTAAGATACTATTACAAACGTCCAGCCTCTGAATCTGCTGGTGAACAGAGATCTTTCCGAGGCTCAGGCAGAAGGAGAAATGAGCCGCCAATGAACACCATGATATGAAGCTCTTTTCGCTAAAGCTTAGCATGAGTGAAACTTCAAGATCACATCGTCTTTAAAATGATTACATGAGGAAGCGGCTGCGAATGCCAGCACACATGCACACATGGCAAACTGGCAAAGCGGTGATTGGGAATATCGGTGAAGATGAAGCACGACAGCAGGAGTAACCAATCCTTCTCCATCCAACAGAAACCCTTGAACCAGCTTACCCAGAGCTGTATCTGAAACCGCCCCCTATACGCTTAAATAGCGCACTATATGAGAGAGCAGCCTTTTTTAGTGGTTCAGAAACCATAGTGAACCTTAATCAATCCCACAATGCACTGCAATAATGAGTGTAGAATCTATGTACACTGATCAGCTCGAGCAGGGGTGTCCAAGCTCGGTCCTGGAAGGGTAGTTCCAGTCCCAATCAGACACACCTGGGCTAGCTAATCAAGCTCTTACTAGGCTTTCTAGAAATATCCTTGCAGGTGTGTTGAGGCAAGTTGGAGCTAAAATCTGCAGGACACCGGCCCTCCAAGACCAAGTTTGGACACCCCTGAGCTAGAGAATATCCTTAATGCAGACATCCCAAGTTTCCGGAGGGGACATAGATGATTTGCAGGAAATGAGTGTGTGTGTGTGACGTGATGGGTGACATGAGTGGGGTGGGCGCAATCTATTTAAAGGGGGGAGGGAGGTGGTATTGCACGACGTATAAGAAGGGGGGGGGGTTTACATGACGTATGTGAAGAGAGGGGGGGAGTTAGGTGGAGGGATGCGCGACGTATAGCCGGCAGCTAGCTCTCTGCAACTCACACATGGTCGCCCACTGTAGCTAAGCAGGGCTGCGCTCGGTCAGTACCTGAATGGGAGACCACATGGGAAAGCTAGGTTGCTGCCGGAAGTGGTGTTAGTGAGGCCAGCAGGGGGCGCCCAAACTGCGGTGTGTGTGGGTCCTAATGCCCCAGTATAGTGACGGGGACGATATACTGCTCAGTGAGCGCCGTCTTTCGGATGAGACGTTAAACCGAGGTCCCGACTCTCTGTGGTCGTTAAAAATCCCAGGATGTCCTTCGAAAAGAGTAGGGGTTTAACCCCGGCATCCTGGCCAAATCTCCTAAACATCCCCATATTCAATTGGCTTCATCACTGTCTCCTCTCCACCAATCAGCTGGTGTGTGGTGTGCAGTCTGGCGCAAAATGGCTGCCGTCGCATCATCCAGGTGGATGCTGCACACTGGTGGTGGATGAGGAGATCCCCCCCCCCCCCCCCCCCCCCATTGTGTAAAGTGCTTTGAGTGCTATATAAATGTAAGGAATTATTATTATTATTGTTTGTAGAACGGGGTGGTGGTGGTTGCACGAAATATAGACTGGCGGGAGACGTGCAATTTTCGGGAGATTGTCATTTGTTAGCATCCGAGCATTCATTATCATTCAATAGCATCTAGGATTCTCTATGCATATGCGGGAGACTTCCGGAAAACTTGGGATGTCGGCACAATGCTATGTAAAACTTTGTGTGCCGAATGATTTTCCACATCAACAGAATTACTACTCAACTGTTACATTACCGTTTGTATACAGTAGACTCATTGACAAAGTGTTAGCTTGCCTGCTAATGTTAGCATCGGCTAACCCCATGCTAGTTAAAGTGTCCTCCACTGTGCCGAACAGTCGGAGATGCCTTTTGGCAGACGTTCATTCACCATTAATGTATATCCAGCGATGTATCACAAGGTCTGAGCAAAGCATCATCTCTTCAGTGCACTCACTTACTTGATTTACTCCTTTAAGTGAGCTTTATTAGTAGGGAATCAGGAGAGATTTCAGATACAGCCGTGGTGTGCTTATAAATCAGGGGTAAGCCAGGTAGATGTGTTTGAGTTGGAAGCATATTAATGCATGCTAATGTTGCTACACATGTTTCTAAGACAGAAGTGGTACAATCTAGATCCCAAAATCCAAACTCCTGACAAGTTTATCTCCAACCCTGAACTGAACAAGTCAGGATCAGCTGAAATTACAGACAACTGAGGAGGGTTATAGCTAAAGGACAGTGGGCAGAGAGCCCTGATCTACAAGCTCCACAATCACTTCCCTGTAGGGTCCACGGTCTATTTCCTACCAACATTAAAAAGTCAAGATTTATGCAGAGCAATCCTCATAAAAGAGGCATGAAGGCCCCAAGGGTGTTCAAACTCATCCACCAATAACAATCCCTAAAAAACAGAGCAAAACTTTCAGTTCATGTTGTTGGAGCCTCAGATTAAACTTGAACCCTAACCTTAGCCCAAACATCTAAACAAGGGGTGGCTAACCCTGTTCCTGGAGAGCCACCTTCCTGCAGATTTTAGTTGCAACCCATATCAAACACACCTGCCTGTAATTATCACGTGGTGTTCAGGTCCTAATTAATTGGTTCAGGTGTGTTTGATATGGGTAGCAACTGAAATCTGCAGGAAGGTGGCTCTCCAGGAACAGGGTTGGCCACCCCTGATCTAAACAGTCCACAAGAAAAGACCAATGAGGATCTGGATTCAGGAACATACCTCATTTGGTCAGATCTATGCATGTCTCCAACCCAATCCTGAAGTTACCTCAAGGACTGACAACATCCCTCTGAAACATTCCAGATAATTGCAGCATCAGAACTGCGAATATTTAGCATTCCGTGCAGAGACTTGGCACCATAAATGTTTCTTCTTGCTGAATTTAGATGCAAGAACTGTAGAAAGTCTTGCCTCAAGACAGAGAAGAAAGTTCGCCTTCCTTCACACAGCTAAGGCCATCTCAGGTTACAGAAAAAGAAAACTGCGGAAATGCTGAGAAACACACCGCACTGATGTCTTTACACTAGCATGCTAGCAGCTAAACACTTGCATCCCTTCCTCATCACTTAGGTTCACACACTCGCCTTCATTATCAAGCTCATCTAGCTCCAAGCTCCCGAACGAGTATTTGTTTCTGGGGAGGGGGGAGGAGCTATTGCCAGCTTGGTTTTCAAAGCCTAGCGATTGGCTGCAGGAGCCAGTAGACTCCGCCTCCTCAGAGTCGCTAGTGTCGGTTCCACTACTGGTGGAGCCGTCGATCATTTGCACAGCCCCAAACCGCCGGTGAGGGGAACTTAGCTTAAGACTGGCCTTGCCAGGAGGCGTGAGCCCATTGGCTAGCATTCTGCGCTCCAGCATGGCCATCCTCTCAGAACGGGACAGAACTGGGGTGTGTGGCTGATTCAGCACACGCAAGTTCCTGTCTAGCTGGCTGACTGTATTCTGGGACTTGTTTGAGGAACGATTCATAATCGGGGAGCAGCTACTAAAAAGTCCACCCCTGTCTTCCCGTCCGGCTTTTGAACTGACGCTCCGCCCAGCATGTCCGTTATACTGGGCGTGGCTTAGTGAGCCCGTCCTGTGAATGGAAGAGGGGGCAGGGCTAGAGGTCAGGCTTCTGGTGCCGGTGTGGTGATTTAAGTTACTCTTTGTGGCCAACTCTTCCAATAAGGTGCTATGAAGTGGCCCTCGTACACGGCCACCAAACAAGGACGACTCAAAGATGCTAGCACTCTGATTTGGAGAGGAGGGGCTGGGATAGCTGTGGGCGGGGCTTTCAGCTTGACTTACAGGGGAAAGAGGCGGAGATTCTTTCTGCCTGAACTTGCCGAAGTATCTGTCCTGCTGATGTAGTCTGGGCAAACTAAACCCTGTGCAATCACTGTTGCCGTCACGTGTGTGTGAGTGCGACCTGCTGACGCGACCTCTGACTTCATGCTCACTAAACTCTGCATCGCTGCAGTCAATGTACGGGATGGATGAGCTGCTGCCTTTAGCTGCACGGGACGCCAGACCTGCTCGATCCACGGCCTGCTGCTGCTTTGCTGCTGGACTCCTGCTGTCCTCCTGAACGGGGTACGTTTGGTCACTGCATCCGTTGCGCTGGGTTGACGGAGAGGAGTTTCCACATGGCCTTAATACAGCAGAATCTTCTGAGCTCACTAAAAATGCACCCTCCCAACTCTGCTTGGCAGCCTGAGATAGGACAAAAGAAAGGAAAAAGTCTTCAGTCATCAGCATTATGGGTTTCAGAATGTTCTGAGTACTACCCAAATTACAGCATACAACTGTCAACTGTAATTGTCTAGTCCAGGGGTCACCAACCCTGTTCCCGGAGAGCTACCTTGATGCACATTTCAGTTGCAACCCTGACCAAACACACCTGTTTGTAATTATCAAGTGCTGCTTTAGGTACTATTAATTGGTTCAGGAGTGTTTGATCAGGGTTGGGACTGAATTCTGCAGGAAGGTAGCTCTCCAGGAACAGGGAGGGTGACCCCTGGTTAAGTCATTCACAGTGATGATCTTTTTATGAAAGCTCCATAGGATCTAGAGTGGACAACTCTGGTCCTGAAGTGGACAAGTTCCATGTCTAATGGCCAGTTTCCACTGAGTGGTATAGTCCGGTATGGTTTATGAAAGTTCCATAGGGTCCAGACTAGGGATGGAAAACTCTGGTCCTTCAAAGTTTAGTTCCATATCTAATGGCACATTATGGTATGGCTCACCTTTATCAGGCTTGCGTTTCCACTGCCAAAAGGAGACAAATGGTGGCATGGTATACGACCCTTACAGTCCCCGATATGTTACTAATTACAGATAAACTACACACAGCAAACATTTAGTCCTTATTTGGGTTCATAAACAACACGCAACATATAGCCTGCAGTCGGTGCAAACCTCTCATCTATGTCTTTAATCTTCAACACTCTGTTAGAGGGTAATTCCGTCATCCCAAGCTCATAATAGTCCAGAAGGCGATGATAATAGTTAAACATGGGGGTTTGGTCATGATTCAGGTTGCTGAAAGAATCATTTACTCTTTTGTTTTCCCGTTTCTTCATACATCGCTCGTCACTCTGCTGTTTGTCCATTTCTGAAAGGATCGGATGTTAGAAGCACTTCAATAATCATGTGCACGTTATTATCATCAGCTCAAGAAGTTCATTGTTTCAAATATAGATGTGCGGCGATCGCATTCAAGAAAGAGAAACCGTTCACGCTTTAGACGGCCTTGTAAACAACTACAGGGCACAGGATGATTCTGCTCTGCTCTTCTTCTTGGCTTTGTGGCTGTTCATCAAGACGACGACAAGGTTTGTTTGAGCTCGGGTCGACCGGTCGACTTGTTATTATGTATATAGTACTATAATATAATGTCTCGGCTGTGTATTTAAAAATGGCGCTTCCTCTGTTTTCATTCTACTGGCTTATGCACGAGCTAGTGACATATCTCTGTAAACCAATAGCGTTTAGCTGCGAGTCTAGCTTTGCCTTTTGGTCCCCTTTTGTTGTGCTAGATACTCTTTCGAAAGAGCACCCAAATAGTGATATGGTACGGATAGCTGTGGGCGGGGCTTTCGGCTTGGCTTATAGGGGAAAGAGGCGGAGACTCTTTCTGCCTGAACTTGCCGAAGTATCTGTCGTGCTGATATAGCCTAGGCAAACTAAACCCTGTGCAATCACTGTTGCCGTCACGTGTGTGTGAGTGTGACCTGCTGTACCTTTTAGGTACCTTTTGACAGTGAAAACAGCCATAAAAACGTACCAAACCCTACCATACCACTCAGTGGAAACGGACCATAAATGAACACACCTGCAGTCATAAAGCCATATGCTTTACCAGTGCATTCCAAATGGGATATATCGCCCTCTGAAGGGCGAACTTCAAATTGAAAACAATCATATTAAAAAACCATACAGATGTTTGATTAATAAAATACTGATAATATAATACTGGCTGCAATACTGGCTTCAAATCCTCTCCAGAGCAAATGATTCTGACCAACACTGTTCTAGAAGTAGAAACACAAAGCTTGTGTGTCCTATATTACATTTATAATTTGATCTATAATCTTTAATAGCTACACTTCTTGGGGTTTTCCAGTAAGTACTGCAGATGATGATGATAACGCCAAGACTATGAATGGAGTTAGCTCTGTGTGAATAATAGTTTGCAGATAGTTCCATCATGTGTCATTCTGGTACACTTGCCAAGGCTGGATTATTAACTGGACCACTGGGATCATTGCCAAAACGGCCTACAAAGCTTTGTGACATGCATTAGGCTGCCAGGACCCTCAGTGAATGAAGACTGAAGCTCCTCAGTACATATAATGCAGACATTGCTTCATTTTATTATTTATAGGTGCATTCAGACATTTTTCTACATAAAGCATTACCTTGCTGTACTGTTAATACTATACTACAGTGTTTTATTGGTTCACTGTCAGCTATTGGCATGGATAAGCAAGAGCTGGCACTACGGTACACACACACAGGGGTGGCATTCACACCAATTCAATGCTGATTTGGTGGGTTTCCCTCAGATCCAGGGCGATCCTCCACAACATCTTGAAGATTTATTTATTTATTTATTTAAATTAAGCTTATATCAGTGAGTTTTTATAGAGCGCTCTACTTTACATAGTTACTAAATCTATTATTTCCTTTACAAGAAATATTGGAAAAATCTCGGAAATGTCCTTAAGGTACTTCACAAAAATATACTTATTGCAATCAATTATATTTTAATTAGTAATGCATAATTTTTTGTATATTTAGTGTACTTTCATGTACTAAATGGCATTAAATTGTGCAATAATGCACATTTATTTTTACCGTGTTGTACTCCCCATCTGTGTAAATCATAAATGCACATTTATTATTCACAGGACTATCATAAGGCTGACAATTCAACTGAGTATGTCTTCTGTGAGTATATCAGGCTTATACTATATATGGAATGTTTATTCGCAAAAGGGGTGGAGCATCAGAAGGTGCAGCTCATTTGCATTTAAAGAGACAAACAAACAGTGTGTCTTTTGGTTCAAACATTTAGGGGTTAGTTCACCTAAAAATGAACAAACAAAATGATCATAACTTACTCACTCTCGATGCATCCTAGGTGTAAATGACTTTGTCAGTCGAATGCAGTCAGAGTTATTTTAAAAATTATCTTGGGCTTTCCAGCTCTACAATGGCAACGGTCGGCTCATTTTAATCAACAGTCCAAAAGAAGTCCAATAAAGCACATCCAGCTATAATAAAAAGTGCTTCACGTGGCTCTGTGAGATTATTAAAGGTCTCTTTTAGTGAATCCAATTTTTTGTAAGACAAATCTCCATATTTAAACACTCCTGTCTAGCTGATAGTGTAAATCGCCAGAATTAATGCGTTTGCCAGAAGTTACACACAGGATTTATTCATTCATTCATTTTCTTGTCGGGTCAGTCCCTTTATTAATCCGGGGTCGCCACAGCGGAATGAACCGCCAATTATCCAGCACGTTTTTATGCAGCGGATGCCCTTCCAGCCGCAACCCATCACTGGGAAACACAAGGATTTATAAAGATATAAATATGGATAAACTTATATAAACGCATAGATCAACTACAGGAGATGATTATTAATATTTGTGTGAACTAACCCTTTAAAACTGGCGATTTCAGCAAGCTTAAAAATACCCATGGGTACACACACAGGGCACATCACACACTTGTAAAAAGGAAGGATGGTAACCCTTAAGAATAATGGTCCACTAGTTATTGTTGCTTAATGTATTTACTAACATTAAGTAAGTATGAATAATCTTGTAAAGCATTTATTAAACATTAAAATCCAAAGTTGTGCTTGTTGGTATTAGTAAATGCACAGTGAGTTAACATAAACCATCAGTATTTAACTTCAATAACAATACTAAGATTAACACAGATGAATGAATGCTGTAATAAATGTATTGCTAATGGTTTATTCATGTTAGTGAATACATTAAATAAAGGACTGTTATTTTAAAGTGTTACCAGGAGTGCAATACCTTCCTTTTAAAACATCAGCAAACTTCTGAAAGCATCTGTAATGTCAGTCACTGTCCACCATTCCTGATTTGATTCCCGTGTGCTAGTGTTTGTTCTGAGTGAGCATTCCTTACAAACATCTCTTGCTTGTGAAAACATGCACCTACTTGATTTGGCACTTGGTGCTGTGCAGAGCCCAGAGGAGATAGACTGCTGTTGCACTGCACTCGACTGTGCTTCCTGAGAGACAGAGAGAGAGAGAGAGAGAGAGAGAGAGAGAGAGAGAGAGAGAGAGAGAGAGAGAGAGAGAGAGAGAGAGAGAGAGAGAGAGAGAGAGAGAGAGTTGTTATTGTTACTGTTTTTTTGTTTTGTTTATTCATATACCTATATTACTGCTGGGCAAAAATGAATTGCAATTAATACAAATAAAAGTTTAAATAAAATGTATAAATATAAATAAAAGTTATACATATAAATTTGCATAATTTGTGTGCACTATGTACATTTATTATGTATATATAAATGCACACATGCATGAATACATTATAGAAAATATTTATTTATATTTAGATACAAAAATATATGCATTTGACATATACATGTATGTACATACATACACTTACCGGCCACTTTATTAGGTACACCTGTTAACTGCTCGTTAACGCAAATGTCTAATCAGCCAATCACATGGCAGCAACTCAATGCATTTAGGCATGTAGACATGATCAAGACGATCTGCTGCAGTTCAAAGCGAGCATCAGAATGGGGAAGAAAGAGGATTTAAGTGACTTTCAACGTGGCATGGCTTTTGCTGCCAGACGGGCTGCTCTGAGTATTTCAGAAACTGCTGATCTACTGGGATTTTCACGCACAACCATCTCTAGGCTTTACAGAGAATGCTCCGACAAAGAGGAAATATCCAGTGAGAGTTCTGTGGGCGCAAATGCCTTGTTGATGAGGTCAGAGGTCAGAGGAGAATGGCCAGACTGGCTCCAGCTGATAGAAAGGCAACAGTAACTCAAATAAGCACTCGTTACAACCGAGCTCTGCAGAAGAGCATCTCTGAACACACAACACGGCCAACCTTGAGGCGGATGGGCTACAGCAGCAGAAGAGCACACCGGGTGCCGCTCCTGTCAGCTAAGAACAGGAAACTGAGGCTACAATTCACACAGACTCACCAAAACTGGACAATAGAAGATTGGAGAAACGTTGCTGCTCTGATGAGTCTCCATTTCTGCTGACACATTCGGATGCTCGGGGCAGAATTTGGCCTCAACAACATGAAAGCATGGATCATCCTGCCTTGTATCAGCGGTTCAGGCTGGTGGTGGTGGTGTAATGGTGTGGGGGAGATTTTCTTTGGGTCCATTAGTACCAATTGAGCATCAACGCCACAGCCTACCTGAGTATTGCTGCTGACCATGTCCATCGCTTTATGAGCACAGTGTCTCCATCTTCTAACAGGATAGCGAGCCATGTCATAAAATCTCTGAGGAATATTTCCAGTACCTTGTTGAATCTACGCCTTGAAGGATTAAGGCAGTTCTGAAGGCAGTCCAAATATACTAGTAAGGTGTACCTAATAAAGTGGCCGGTGTGTGTATGTATCTATGTAACAAAATAGTTTTAAATAATTCTGTTTCTTTCACACGCACACGCACACGCACACACACACACACACACACACACACACAATACATCTTAAAGAAAGATCAGTGTCAAACTGTTGAATTTCCATTTATTGGATTATCGATCAGACTCACCTGTCGAAGGGCAGCTTCTTAAACTCATTTTCCTTCACATAATCAATCACCTGCTTCTGTGTCCGACCGCTGCAGAGAAGAGCACAACATTAACTCAAACCATAAGAAAAGCGTTTCCACTGACCTCCCTGTTGTGCAGAATACAGTAAAATAATCATGAGTAAATTAATAATGACAAACTATTCCAGCATATGTTTTACACAGCGGATGCCCTTCCAGCTGCAACCCAGTACTGGGAAACATCCATTCACACTCACATTCACACACACTCAATACACCACCACCAATTTAGTTGATTAGTTCCCCTTTAGCGCATGTGTTTGGACTGTGGGGGAAACCAGAGCACCCGGAGAAAACCCACACTAACACGGGGAGAACATGCAAACTCCACATAGAAACACCAACTGACCCAGCCGGGACTCGAACCAGTGACTGTATTGCTGTGAGGCCACAGTGCTAACCACTGAGTTATTGTGTCATTTATTTTATTTGTAATATTAAAAGTAGTAGTAGTAGTACAGAATACATGGTTGATGTAATAAGTAATTTAAAGGGGAGCTATTATGCAAAAATCACTTCTATAAGAGGTTTTACCCCAGTTGTGTGTCAGCAGTGTGTGAATATCTCCAGCATCTAATGGTCAACATGCATTAATTGTGTTTGATCCAATCAGACTTGATGAAAGCAGTCTGCAGAAACACTTTGATTGACATTCTCCCTTTGTATGTTGTCATCAGAGGGGGAAAGCCCCGCCCACTAGTGCCCATCTCTCCCTCATTAGCATAGGTTGTTAGTCTTGTTTTTGAATCTGTCACTATGCTGACACACAGGCATTCACAGCTCCGCCCTCTTCTGAATAGAGCACAATCTCATTTGCATTTAAAGCGACAGTCACCAAAACACCACAATTAGGATCAAAGCCTGAAAGGGTCAGTATCAGAGAGCTGAAGAACATTATCTGTGGGGTATTTTCAGCTCAAACTTAATAGTTCCACTTTAAACATGTAAAAAGTTACAGCATTATGTACATTAGACTTAATAATAGATAATGTCAGCTGCAGTACCTGAACCTGAAGGAAGAGCCTCTGCTGAACAGCACTGCTTTAGGTTTGGGTCTGGGCTCCTCGAAGAGCCTGAAGAAGGCGTGATTCTCCACACTGATCTTCCAGAACATCTTACAGCAGTCCCGACTCGCCATCAAAAACTCCAGAGTGTCTGGACTCACATTTTGCTACAGAACGGACAGACAAGAGACGCCATATTATACTCTAAAAGTGCTGAAGATTCACATGGACTGCATATCCCATCACGCTCTGCACTCACACAGCAGTTTCAGGTCACCTCTTGATTACACACACAGCTGAAGCTCAATTATTTGGATGATATATACAGTTGAAGTCAGGATTATTTGCCCTCCTGTGAATTGTTTTATTTCCCAAATTATGTTGAACAGATTCAGGCATTGTTCACAGTGTTTCCTCTAATATTTGTTCTTCTGGAGAAAGTCTGATTTGTTTTATTTGGGCTAGAATAAAAGCAGTTTTTAATAGTTTTAAAGCCATTTTAAGGTCAATATTATTAGCCCCCTTCAGCAATATTAGTGTTGGATTGTCTCCAGAACAATGACTTGCCTATTTACCCTAACTTTACCCTAACTTTACCCTAGTGAAGCCTTTAAATGTTTCTTTAAGCTAAACACTAGTGTCTTGAAGAATATCTAGTCTAATATTATTTACTGTCATCAAGGCAAAGAGAAAAGACATCAGTTATTATAAATGAGTTATTAAACTTTTATGTGCAGAAATGTGATGAAAAAATCTCAGTTAAACAACAACTTGGGGAAATAAATATGCAGGAGGGCTAATATTTCAGACTTCTGCATCTGTAGACATCAGTAGAGACCGAAGTGAGACTCACAGTAGGGTCTGCTCTCAGCTTGATGAGAAACCTCCGTCTCTTAAAGCTCAGCTTGCGAATCGCAGACCAGTTGAAGCTGTTGATCCTGTTGTGACCCTGAGAACAACACAAATAATCTCACTTATAGGGACAGTTCACGCAAAAATGAACATCTCCTCACCAATCACTCACACTGAAGAGACTCTAAATGAGATGTTTATTGATTTTAATTAGATATTTATAATGGCGGGAAATAAGCAGCCACCCAGAGTACACACTGAGTAATTATTTTGACATTTATGCTATTAATTTACATTTTTACACTTTTATTTCTGCTTTTGAGTTGCATTACAGATGCTTGATCGTTCCTCCAACAACTTTAAGCTTGAAAAGTGTGTAAAAGTGATTTTTCTGAGCATGTGTAATGCTTTATTGTGTGTGTTGGTGTTATTAAATTACGTTACAAAAACCTTATAATAAACTGCGGCAAAGTTTCTGTTATTTTACAGATTTATTTCTCTTGATATTTTTTCTTATACGTCATATTATTTACTAAAATGTCAGTAAAAGTCATTTGTTAAACTGTAGAGCTGAATTTCACCATCAGATGTGGACAGAGCAGAGGTTAACATCCCAATATGCAATTCACAACTGCAAATAAACCCAAAATACACAGAAAACTGATTAATTATAAACTGATCTGTTTATTAACAGATGCTTTTACAGTGTAGGAAAAAAAATCCACCCAGGCTCATTCTGAAAACGTAGCCCCGCAGAAGATTCAGGAGACCGTGATTTACGTGGCTCGAGGTACGTATGGCTGCATTTCGTTTTTTCAAGCAAACGCTGCGGGGCGGTGTGACGCCGATCCTCTTCGCGTTCGCAGGCTGGGCCGCAAACAGTTTGTCCGGTTAGCTCATTGTATTATGTCGGCAGAGCGGAGGCCCGGAGGAGGAGGAGCCGGCCGCGTTCGATTCCAGAAATCAGGTAAGACAAAAAACAGAATCCAAAAAATAAAGCGAACGTGTTTGTAAAGGGGCGAGAATGCGGTGAAATCCGAAAACGCGGTCAAAATTGGATAAAGGTCTTTTCTTTTTCTGCACGGCTTTTGTAAACCGTTGCTTGGGTCTAGGGAAGAAGGAGGATGAGGGGCCGACCCCCAATCAATCGTTCAGTCATTCAGCCAGACGGCGGCTTCTGTACGTACCTCCTGGGAAGTATTTTATGGTCTCCAGAAACGTCCGTGGGGCTACATTTCCAGAATGAGCTTGAGTTGCAAAAAATACTACAGAAGTCAAAAGCTCTGTTTGCTTCTGAAGGTCTGCATTTCCATTTCAAGGCCTGTCTCGTCACTGGACATTGTTGTGAAGCAGTAATTTTCTATGTCTGTTGCTCAAGTCTGAGCATTGAATCAAACGCAACTAAAATGATTCAATAAACTCTGCTCTTTCTTTATCATCATGACTTCGTTTCTTGCTTCTGCTCCTCTCTGGCTTTTTCAGTTAACTCCTATAATGACAGGAGACTGTTATTCAGTCGAATATTGCTTGACAGGTTTGGGTATCGGGCAGCTCCGCTGGCTTGTTGTCTGGATGCCCAGAGAAACACATCATGGAAAGTGTGATCTAACACATCCAAATAACTAAATGTATCTGCAAATCTGGAAACATTGTTGAGTGAAGCAGCGTTTGAGAATGAGAATCTAAAGAGAACACAATCATCACATCCAGCTGAACTGTCAGAAATATCGCTGAGAGAAGTGGAGTTTGCTGCACTGTTGGGATTCTCCACTGCGGTGTTTGTTCTTCTCTAATAAATGAGCTGCGCCTCAGAAGACAAAGACCAAACGCAATCAACACAGTGGCTTATGAAGACGTGAGACGAGAGCGCAGACTGATGCTCAAGACAGTTCTGCAGGGAATAATAATAGAAGAATACTACTGAAGTACTGTGATGGCGGACGGGCTGAGGGCTTTTACAATCAGCACAACAACATTTCAGATCAGCAACAACGCAAAGCTGGAAACATGGAGAGATGCAGACCAACACTAATGACGCAAACACCCTCACACACGCATTTACATCTGATCAGCATCTGAGAGAAACTACATCACAGCACACACACTGATGAAGAGCTTAGTCACTAAATATGTTCACATCAGCGTTTACGGGCATTATTTCTTATCGAATAAAAGTTCATCCTACTCAGTTGTGCACATATATTGTTTTATGTACATTTTCAAAAATGATGCGCATCTTAGTGTTTCCGTTTCCGTGTGTGTATGTGTGTGTGTACCTGAAACACCAGGACTCCGCCGTGTGCAACAGACAGACTGACTTTATTTCCTTCTCTGTCCTTTGCTGGATGAAGTCTGATGCCGTACATCTCCAGCCTGCAGGCCAGCTCCAGCAAACGGTAGTCTGACTCTGCTGGTGTCTGACCCCTGAAACACACACACACACACACACACACACACAACAATGCTTTTAGTACACTTAGGTTTGGTTCACCTCAGATAAAACTTAATATCAAAGTCTGCACTCCGGTCTTGATCCAGACTTATAGAGAATTCAATCCAGACCCACCTCTATTTCTTACTGAATAAACAATAGTCACATCGCAGGATATGCAGTGTCGAACTTGTGTTATAATTTATGATTTGCATGTGATCTTGAGGATTTTAAAAGGATTCAGGCATAAGTAGTTGTACTGTTAGTAACATTAATAACAATTAAATGTATTAAATTATTCTTACTTGTCATTTACTGAAGATTAATAGACGATAAAACATTATTTCTTTCAAATGTAACTTTTTCTTAATTGTATTTATCCATGCTTTTTAAATTCATCCAATCATTAATTTTCCTTCAGCTTAGTCCCTTATTCATCAGGGGTCGCCACAGCGGAATGAACCAGAAACTATTCTAGCATATGTTTTACAGGGCGGATGCATTTTCAGCCGCAACCCAGTACTGGGAAACACCCAAACACACACACACACACATACAAACACACACTCATACACTACAGCCAATTTACTTTCCTGATGCTCTGTATGTGGATCTGTAAGTTATTGAACTGCACGCTGTGTCCATGGCCATTGTGTGTGTTTTCAGGTAGACTCACTTGTGTTTGAGGTGGAACTCCATGATTTTGTCCATCAGCGCCATCTGGTCAGGCATGTAGTTGGTGTTGAGCAGATGCTGTCTGCACTGAGTCTCTTCAAAATCTCCAATCTCAGCTAAACACACACACACACACAGACACACACACACACACACAGACACACACACACACACACACACACACACACACACACACACACACACAGAGAGAGAGAGAGAGAGAGAGAGAGAGAGAGAGAGCAGGCATTGAAATGAGACACAGAGCTCATTAATATTCATGACCATTCCAAATATGGTCAAAACCAAACTTTTCATGCTGGGAGTCATTTCCGTATATCTAAATTAGCACTCTATAGTGCCTTTAAGTCAAACTGGTAAATTAAATCAGCTTAAATACACATGCATAAATTATCTCTCTCACACACAAGCACACACACACACACACACACACATACACACACACAGTGTTTATAACTCACACTGGATGATGTGAGACACCAGCAGAGCGGCGCTGGAGTCACTGCAGGTCAGACGTCCACTTCCCAGATCCTGCCTGACCTGCAGAGCAAACAAGTATCTGAAACACACACACACACACACACACACACACACACACACAGGTGAGGGGCACAGGAGAGTGTGTGATAGTGATAGTAAAGAGAAAGTGAAGCCTCACCTGGTCAACTCCTCCAACAGCACAGACTGATCCGGAGGGAAAAACTTCACAATGAACCGAAGGACAGTGTGTTTGGGCCCTGCACACACACACACACACACACACACACAGTCACAGATATATAAGTCTAATATAATTGTGTCAGTGTCAGTATTCTCTAATAAAGTCCATAAAATTATTTAGCAGTACCTTAAAAAATTATGATGGATGGATGGAATCGTGGATGGATAGATGGATAGAATGATGGAAGGATGGATGGATGGATGGATGGATGGATGGATGGAATGATAGATGGATGGATGGATGGATGGATGGATGGATGGATGATAGATGATGGATGGATGGATGGATGGATGGATGGATGGATGGATAGATGGATGGATGGAGGGATGAATAGAATGATGGACGGATGGATAGATGAACAGATAGAACAATGGATGGATGGATGAATGGATGGATGGATGGATAGATGAACAGATAGAACAATGGATGGAGGGATGAATAGAACGACGGGCGGATGGACAGAAAGAATGGTGGATGGATGGACAAATAGAACGATGCATGGATGGATAGATGGATAGATGGATGGAGGGATGAATAGAACGACGGACGGATGGATGGATGAATGGATGGATAGAACGATGGACGGATGGACAGAAAGAATGGTGGATGGATGGATGGATGGATGGATGGATACTAAGGTATACTGCCTAACCCTAACCCTAACCCTGACTAAGAATGCACTGCATTATGACAGCACACACATGCACGCATGCACACACACACACACACACAGAGTGGTCTTACGTGTGATCTGCTTTCTAATGGGCTTTAGTAAATCCAGCCAGACCTGTAAAGTAAAGCAACAGCAGAGATGAGAACAACGTCACGCAGATCTTTAAATAGACCACACACGCACGCACACACACACACACACACACACACACAGTCTCAGCTTACGGCTCACTTTGTTTGTAAATAAACACACAACTTCATAACCCATCATCATCATCAGAGACCCGCTGCACAAAGCCGGTTTGGGTTTTACTGTGGTGAGTTCAGGTTTTTGCTCTTGAGGCGGTGAGTTGGTTTAGTTTGAGCTTCATCATCATGGTAACCAAGTCTTCTTTACACTCTAAATTAAAGATTTTACACTAAAAGCATTTTTGAGTCTAAATTGTCTTTTGTTGCTAATATTATATATATAATATTGTTATATTTATAAACATGTTATATATTTTAGTGCCAGTTTCCTCCACAGTCCAAACACATGCACTACAGGGGAATTGATGAACTAAACTGGCTGTAGTGTATCAGTGTAAGTGTGTAAATGAGTGTGTATGGGTGTTTCCCAGTACAGGGTTGCAGCTGGAAGGGCATCCGCTGTGTAAAACATGTGCTGGAATAGTTGGCGGTTCATTCCAGTGTGGCGACCCCTG
>NC_141029.1:1025000-1147500 GCF_052040795.2 Danio rerio | reverse complement strand
ACACACACATAAACACAAGCACACACACACCTATAGGAATATACAAGCCGTGAAATAAGTTTTGTAGTGTTTGTTGGCAGCGTGTCCTAGTTTTACATCTAAAATCTCAAGGTAAGTTTGAGGAGACGCTGGACATCCGTGTGTATGTGTGTGTGTGTGTGTGTGTGTGTGTGTGTGTGTGTGTGTGACCTGATTTATCACTTTCATCGCTGAGGTAAAGAACAAAAATACATAAAAAAACACAGCAAGGTTCTTCAAGCACTTGTAAGTGGGGTTCAATAAAGGGTGTGTGTGTGTGTGTGTGTGTGTGTGTGTGTGTGTGTGTGTGTGTGTGTGTGTTTGTATCTTGAAAGCATCAGAACTTCATTCAAACAGAACACAAAAGAAATGATATGATATGTCATTATAGGTGTTGGTTTGCACAGGCATGCTCTCTATTTTACACAACATCACTAACACACACACACACACACACACACACACACACACACACACACACATACACACACATACACACATACATACACACTGACATTCCTCCACAGATCACAGTCCTGCTCGCACCTCCAGCCATTAAAAACCCAAACTCTATTAATCATTACAGTAGTATTGAGGGCAGCTCAGTGGTTAGCACTGTGGCCTCACGGCAAGAAGGTCGCTGATTCGAGCTCTGGCTACGTCAGTTTGGTGTTTCAGTGTGGAGTTTGCATGTTCTCCCAGTGTTGGCGTGGGTTTCCTCCGGGTGCTTCGGTTTCCCTCATAGTCCAAATACATGCGCCATAGACAAAGCCGGCCCTCCCTATAAGTGAACTAAGCGACTGCTTAGAGCTCTGCCACCACTAGGGGGCCCCCACAACCGACTAGTGGTGCGAGCCGCTTCCTTGCTGAAGTCGTTTTAATTAGCATTTTACACATTATCTTCATTGACAGTGCTTTAGTGCTTAAATATTTTTTTAATTTTCACTAAAAATAAAAAATGTATAAATCATAATTTTATTAAAGTTGAAATTGTTTTCGTGTGAAGGTCATGTGATCAACAGGAAGCTCGCTCACATGTGTTCTGTGTTCTCGCGGTTCGAGTTTGCTCTTCCAAGGTGACCTGAAAGACCGACCGGTCACCACAAGAACGCGAATCCGTGCAGCTCAAACACTCTAATGGCTGATGGACAGACGGCTGCTTCTCACTCAGGGCTACTCAGGGCTGCTGTTTATGCTAATGAGAGATGGGCACTAGTGGGTGGGGCTTTCCCCCTCTGATGACATCATAGAAAGGGAGAATGTCAATCAAAGTGTTCCCTTCATCAAGTCTGATTAGATCAAACACAATTCACTCATGTTCACTAATAGAGGATGATATATTCACACAACCCACAAGCTTTAAGTAATACAGCCTTATTGTAAAGTGTTACCCAAAACACAGATCGCAGTATTGTTCAGTACTCACAGATATGTCGAAGATCTGCTCTGAGTCGTCCAGCAGCAGCACTCTGATGGGCATCAGGCGCCCCGCTGGCATGGCTGGCGGCTTGTGTCCGGGCTCCAGTGTGCTGATGCCCAAACTCTCCGGAGCCCCCAGCCTGCGTCCCGCCTGTCCCTGCTCCACCATCCTCGGCCTCTGTTCAGCTGCAGGACAAAACACAAACACAGGAGGTGATTTAATTAATCATTTCTTTTTTTCACAAGTTAATATTGCAATAAGTGACAATGGGCAACACGGTGGCTCAGTGGTTAGCACTGTGTCCTCACAGCAAGAAGGTCGCTGGTTCGAGTCCTGTGTGGAGTTTGCATGTTCTCCCCGTATGGGCGTGGGTTTCCTCTGGGTGCTCCGGTTTCCCCCACAGTCCAAACACACGCGCTATAGGGGAACTGATTAACTAAATTGGGCATCCGCTGTGTAAAATATAAACTGGAATAGTTGGTGGTTCATTCTGCAGTGGGGACCACTGATGAATAAAGGGACTTGGCTGAAGGAAAATGAATGAATAATGGATGTCAATGACCCAGCATTTTTCAGAATATCTTGTCTTTTGGTCAACAAAAGAAAGAAACTTGTACATTTTTACAAATGCTGAGTAAATGGAAATGATCATTTCAGGTTAACTGTCCCTTTAAATCTATAATGATTAAACTGAATTGAAAGCTTGATAATCAGAATCAGATTGAATTGACAAGCTTGTGATACCCAGAGCTGCTTCTCAAATCTTATTCCCAGTGTTTAGCTCTGATGTCAGGACACGGCTGAAGCGAAAGTCAATATGAGATGTTAGAGTTACACTGCCGAAATGTGGCAGAACAAACTCTCAAATCTCAAAAAGCCTTTCATGAAAAAACAAACATTATTGTGAAATATGGTAACGTGAGAATTAACGGGTCGTGTTTAGAGTGCAGTCGATCCTCGAGATATGCTCATATTTCACTCTAGAAAATAAATAAATAAATAAATAAATAAAGGAAGGAAGGAAAGAAGGAAAGAAGCAAAAGAATGAATACATGAATGAATGAATAAATAAATAAATAAATAAATAAATAAATAAATAAATAAATAAAGGAGGAAAGGAAGGAAGGAAGGAAAGAAAGAATAAATAAATAAATAAACAAAGGTAGGAAGGAAAGAATAAATAAATAAATACATAAATAAAGGAAGGAAAAATAGATAAAGAAATAAATAATGGAAGGAAAGAATAAATAAATAAATAAATAAATAAATAAATAAATAAATAAATAAATAAATAAAGGAAGGAAGGAAGGAAGGAAGGAAGGAAGGAAGGAAGGAAGGAAGGAATGAATGAAGGAATGAAGGAAGGAATAAATAAATAAATAAATAAATAAATAAATAAATAAAGGAAGGAAACAATAGATAAAGAAATAAATAATGGAAGGAAAGAAAGAATAAATAAATAAAAAACAAACAAACAAATAAATAAATAAAGGAAGGAAAAATAGATAAAGAAATAAATAATGGAAAGAATAAATAAATAAATAAATAAATAAATAAATAAATAAATAAATAAATAAATGAATGAATGAATGAATGAATGAAGGAAGGAAGGAAGGAAGGAAGGAAGGAATGAAGGAAGGAATAAATAAATAAATAAATAAAGGAAGGAAAAATAGATAAAGAAATAAATAATGGAAGGAAAGAATAAATAAATAAATAAATAAATAAAGGAAGGAAATAACAGATAAAGAAATAAATAATGGAAGGAATAAATAAATAAATAAATAAATAAATAAATAAATGAATGAATGAATGAATGAAGGAAGGAAGGAATAAATAAATAAATGAATGAATGAATGAAGGAAGGAATGAATAAATAAATAAATAAATAAAGGAAGGAAGGAAAGAAATAATAGATAAAGAAATAAATAATGGAAGGAAAGAATACATAAATAAATAAATAAATAAATAAATAAATAAATAAATAAATGAATGAATGAATGAATGAATGAATGAATGAATGAATGAAAGACAGAAAGAAAGAAAGAAAGAAAGAAAGAAAGAAAGAAAGAAAGAAAGAAAGAAAGAAAGAAAGAAAGAAAGAAAGAAAGAAAGAAAGAAAAAAAGAAAGAGAAAAAAAGAAAGAAAGGAATGAATGAATAAACAAACAAATAAAAAAATGAACAAAATTATGACTGAGCGAAACGAACGAAAGAAACAAACAAAAGAACAAAAGAACAATATATATATATATATATGGGCAGTGTGATGGCACAGAAGGTAGCGCTGTCGCCTCATATTAAGGTCACTGGTTTGAGTCCCGGCTGGGTCAGTTGCCATTGCTGTGTAAAGTTTGCATGTTCTCCCCATGTTGGCGTGGGTTTCCTCCGGTGCTCCGTTTCCCCCCACACTCTATACACATGTGGTATAGGGGAATTGGGTAGGCTAAATTGTTTGTAGTGTATGAGTGTGAATGGGTGTGTGTGGATGTTTCTCAGTGATGGGTTGCAGGTGGAAGGGTATCTGCTGTGTAAAACATATGCTGGATAAGTTGGCGGTTCATTCCGCTGTGGCGACCCCTGATAAATAAAGGGACTAAACCGGAAAGAAAATGAATGAATGAATATATTTATATATAGGCCTGATATTTTTATCATTAGTAAGAACAATAATACTAATGTAAACATTCATTCATAAGCCTGGACAGTGCTCTCTCTCCTATAACTATCTCTGTACTGTTTATAAAGTGGACACTAATGAATAAAGGTGCACTGTAAAAACACAAGTGATAAATGGCTGATGGTCTGTATAATCTTGGCTCTGCAGTTTTATAGTCTATTATCAATAAAAGCCCGTACAGAAATGCGCTGAAAGATCAGACAGAGCAGCAGCAGCAGCAGGAGGAACAGCAGAGCCCGGAGCAGCGTCTGCGCGGACCGCGATGAAAACACTCACGCGTGTCTATTGTTTGGCTGAGGTGAAGCTGCCACATGCACACATACACACACACACACATACACACCAGGAGATAATCAGCAAAATCCAGCATTCACAAAAACCGCATGCAAGCCTTCATTTACCAAAACAGAAACGACCCAAAAAACGCGATACACTAAACGCGCTTTGAAGTTACTCCAGATTCTGAGAGGAAACACTTATTCCTTATTCATATGCACAATTTAAAATCAGATCATCTGTTAATGTGCACATATTTATTGAAGCTCTTTCAGCATAACGCATCATGTAAATGAATAAAATGTGTCCCTTTATCTTCCAGCGCGCGCGCGTTCGTCTCCATCGCGTCGCGTCAAGGCTGGACGTCACGGCGCTCAACAAATCTGCTGTAATGCAATTATTTAATTTTTCACACTAATTCCCTGTGCGTTTTTATTGTTCTGAAACAGACAATATTACAAATAATAATGTTAATAATAAACAGGCTGTGTTAGTAGCTAATAAACGACGAATTAGCTTGATTTAACGGCCAGCTAGCTATTATTATAATTATTAAAACAAATAACACAATGTGTATTATTCAGCGAACACATATTATAAATGATTTTGCTTTACTTACTTAAGAAATAATGTAGCTCACAGCATAAATTAATACATTGAAGGGTCAGACAGCTCGCGTCGCGTCGAGTTCGCGTCAAGGCGGCGTGAATTGAACAAAAGCGCGGCTCGGTTGACGTCCAATGTCAAGATCTTCAGCACAGAAACCAATGTAGAAACGCGCTTCATCAACTGACCGGTGTAATATAGCGGTGTGTAGAGCTCCAGCAATGTCAAGGCGCTTCTCAAGCTCAAATCTGAGTCTAGATTTACCGCTAATCTCCCCCGGCACCGGGAGTGAATGAGAGGAAAAATGCAGGCGTTTACCCGGTAGTCAGCGGTCGGTGTCCGGTCCTCGTGTCCGCGGTGCTGCCGTGTGTGTGTCCGCCACCGGAGCCGCTTCAGTCGCGGGCAGAAGCGCAGCAGAGGAGCCTCCTCACGGGCGCCATGACGCCGGCTTCAGAGACGGGATTATAATGACGGAGAACCGCAGATACTGAGGGACAGCAGACCGGCAGACGGAGACACTGACCGGAGATCAGATGCTGCCATCTGCAGAGTCAAGCGGAGTAACACACACTCTCTCTCTCACACACACACACACACACACACACACACACACACACACACACACACACACACACACACACACACACACACACACACACACACACACCGACCTGCTGTTATTAGTGTTGTTACGCGAGTACTGTAACACAAACTCACACGCAGTGACCTACTGTTACACACAATTAATACAGTAACACACTCTCTCTCACACTGACCTACTGTTATTAATGTTACACAATAAGTACAGTAACACACAGCGACCTACTGACTGTTATTAGTGTTGTTATACAATGAGTACAGTGACACACACACACACACACACACACACACTGTTACACAATGAGTACAGAAATGCACATGCAGTTACCTACTGTTACACAATTAAAACAGTAACACACTGACCTACTGCGATTAATGTTACACAATACGTACAGTAACACACACTGACAGCAACCTGCTGTTAGTGTTGTTACACAATGAGTACGGTACACACACTCCCATGCAGTGACCTACTGTTACACAATGAGTACAGTAACACACACTTACAGTGACCTATTGTTACACAATGAGTACAATAACACACACACAGCGACCAACTCTTACACAATAGGTACAGTAACACACACACACACACACACACACACACACACACTCTCACAGCAACCTACAGTTACACAATGAGTACAGTAACACACAGTGACCAACTATTACACACTGAGTACAATAACACACACACACTCACAGCAACATACTGTTACACAATGAGTACACTAACACACACACACACATTCACAGCAACCTACTGTTACACAATGAGTACAGTAACACACACACACACACACACATACACACTCACAGCAACCTACTGTTACACAATGAGTACAATAACACACACACACTCACAGCGACCTAATGTTACACAATGAGTACAATAACACACACACACTCACAGAGACCAACTATTACACAATGAGTACAGTAACACACACACACACACACACACACACACACACACACACACACACACACACACACACTCACAGCGACCTAATGTTACACAATGAGTACAATAACACACACACACACACTCACAGCGACCAACTATTACAAAATGAGTACAGTAACACACACACACAGCGACCAACTATTACACAATGGGTACAGTAACACACACACACACTCACAGCAACCTACTGTTACACAACGAGTACAATAACTCAAACACACACACATACACACTCACAGCAACATACTGTTACACAACAAGTACAATAACACACACACAGCGACTAACTATTACACAATGAGTACAATAACACACACAGTGACCCACTGTTACACAACAAGTACAATAACACACACACAGCGACTAACTATTACACAATGAGTACAATAACACACACAGTGACCCACTGTTACACAATGAGTACAATAACAAACACACTCACACACACACACACACACACACACACACACACACACACACACACACACACACACACACACACACACACACACACACACACACACACACAGTGATCTACTGTTATTTTTAATCTACTGTTATTTTTAATCTACTGTTATTTTTATTTTATTAGTAAGTCGATGACATTAAATACTTTGGGTTTGTGTGGGACAGTGACTTAATTAATTATTAATAGTAAATAGTTCGTATCTGCAGTTATTTTGTAACCAATCACACCCAACAGTGAAAGTGACCGTGTCCATTATTCATGTTTGCAACAGAAACCCCTAAATAAATTCCTCCACAAGTGTGTGTGCTGTAGCTCCGGCTGAGGTCTGCATGTGTCTCCTTGTAGGTGGATGTGTGTGTGTGAGATGTTGATAGATGGTGTGTGTCTCCTCGTTTCCCCCCACTCACTGTTTCTGGCCAATCAAATCACTGCAAATTAGAGTGTGAAATTGACAGCATGTGTTGCCATGCAGTGAGACTCTGAATGTGCTCCCTCTGAATGTCCTGCACGCTCAGATCTTGTGGACTACATTTGCCGCATCTTAGACAAGAAAATGACTATAGTAAATGCTATAAGAGTATTATAGAAATACTACAGTATTATGTATAGCACATCACTGTGTAGTTGTTTTATAGTAAACTACGTGAATTAATCTGGGGTGGTAATGCTGTAGTTACTATGGTAACAACAACCATAGTATAGCCGTCATGTTTTATAGCACAAGTGTACTGTAGTTCTATAGTGTTCTAAAGTTGCTATGGTAACTCAACAACTATAATATTGCTGTCATGTTCTACAGTACAAGTGTTCTAAAGTTGCTATGGTAACACTATAATAACAAACAAATGACCCAATACTGTAGTTTTCTACAATTGTGGGATATATTTTTGGATATATCTGTTGACAGTTGCTATAGTAACACAGCTATGCTATAGTTGTGTTGCCATAGCAAATATAAAATTACCAACAAGTGTTCTTTAGTTGTTTTAACATTGTGAAGTTGCCATGGTAACACAACATAGTAATATAAACAAATGACCCAATACTGTAGTTTTCTACAACTATTTGATATATTATAGGATATACGTGTGCTAGCACAACAACTATTGTTGTGTTACCATAGCAACTATAAAATTACCAACAAGTGTTCTATAGTTGTTCCATAGCAAGTTGCTATGGTAACACAACGACTATAATAACCTAAACAAATGACCCAATATTCCAGTTTTCTACAATGGTAGGATCTATTATAGGATATATCTGTAGTTGCTATAGTAACACATCTATACTAAGCTTGCTGTGTTGCCATAGCAACTTTAGAACTACCAACACAAATTCTATAGTTGTTCTAGCGTTGTAAATTTGCCATAGTAACAAAACAACTGCAGTAATATAAAAAAAATGACCCAATACTGTAATTTTCTACAACTATTGGATATGTTATAGGATATATCTGTAGTTGCTATGGTAATAAGACAATCACACTATAGTTGTATACTATATAGCAACTATGGAATTACTTAGATTTATAAGAGTTCTATAGTTGCTATGGTAACTCAATACAATAAACAAATATAATATCATAACCAAATGACCCAATACTGTAGTTTTCTTACTGTAGTTGCTGTGGTACCACGACAACCGTACTAAGGTTGTTGTGTCATCATAGCAACTATAAAACACCCAACAAGCGTCCTATAGTTGCTATGGCAACACAACAACTATAATAACATAGATATATGACCCAATACTGTAGTTTTCTTCAACTGTAGAATATAGCTGTAGTTGCTGTGGTAAAATGACAACATTGTTAACATAGCAACTATAGAACTACCAACAAGTGTCCTATAGTTGCTATGGTAACACAACAACTATAAAAAAAGTGAACAAGTAATAAAGTCTCTTGTATGTTGGAAACCCTTGAACAGAGAGATTTACAGCATTCAAAGCCAATAAAAGGCATCAGAAGTTATAAAGTTCAACACTGCATGATTAAACATTGCAAATTGTTCTATGTAGTACAAAACAAGATATCGACCCACCAGTTGAACACTTGTTAGTGTCCTAAAGCGAAGCACATTCTCTCCAATTTGGTTGCTAATACAGTTCGTTACTGTTACACTGTGAAGCTGAGAGACATTTTGTTCCATCATCATCATCATCATCATCATATTTAGCATGAAAACAGCATAAAGACTAAAGCTCTGTTCCAAAACCTGTATAAGCTGTTCATTTACACACGTCTGAAACAAAACCAGCAATAACAAGTCAAACTCTGAATGAATATTTAATATGCAATGTTAAAAACAATTTAAAAAGTCAAACCAGATATACATTTAGCTTACAGATCACCCCAAAAATGAAACTGCTCTCATCATCGACTAACACTAAAGCGGTTGCAAACTTTTATCATTTTGTTGAACTTAAAAAAAGAAGATATTATGAAGAATGCTGGGAATAAAAGACTCCATAGTATGAACAAAAATACTGTAGAAGTCAGGTTCTATCATTGCGTTTTGGGTGGTTTTGAAACAAACCTGAAGTTTAAGAGGAAAAAAAAGAAATTTTGAAAAAGTCTAAACTTTTTTTAAAAACATAAATAAACTCAGAATTATAAAACAGTCTCAGTTTGGAGCAAAAAAAGAAACAAACACAACAAGCAAAACTTAAAGACATAGGATGAAAAATTAATACATCTGTGATTGTTAGAATCTGGGGAAAATTCCCTTTGGGCTTTTTTTGTCATTGCGTTTTGGTTGGTTTTGGAACAAACCTGAATTCGAAGAGGAAAAAATAAGTTTTAAATAGAAAATTTGCAAACTTCAAAAAACAAAATGTCATTTAAACTGCAGGAAAATGTCAGTGTTTGGGATTCAACATCAATTGTGAGATTTAAACTAGTGGAAATTGTTTAATATCAACAAAATAGTGAGACGCTATTAGCGAGATTCTGAAAAAAAAGAAAACATCATAAATAAACTCCGAATTCAGAGCAAAAAAGAAAAAAACTTAAAGATGTAAGATGAAAAATTAATGAAGGAATACATTTGTGATTGTGAGAATCTCATGAAAATTCACTTTTAGTGTGTTCAGAGGTGAAATAAAAATTAAAGAGCAAACTGTCATTAAAAATGCCAAAAAAAGTAGGATAAAGCGGTCTAAAAATGTCAGAAAAATACAAAATATAAAAGAAATGATCTGCAAGATTTGCATTTCTGAATAAAAAAGTCAAGAAGTCAGAACTGTGATATTAACTATAAATTCACAACTGCAAGACAATTCTGAGGAAAAAAAGAGAAGATTTGTAACCAAAACTCAACACTAGATGATGAAAAAGTCAGATTTGTGACTGATAATCACTTTGGGATTGTTTTTATTATTGTGTTTTGGAACAAAGCTTAAGTGGAAGGAAAAAGAAGAAGAAATGGAATTAAAAATGCATCAAAAAAGTGAGTTTTGTGGGATAAAACTTCAGTTGTGAGATCACAAATGATCTGAGAGAATCACTTTGGGATTGTTTTTGATCGTTGTTTTGGTAGATCTTGGAACAAAGCTCAAGTCGAACTTAAAAATAAATAAAAGAGAGCAACATGTCTTTAAAAGTGCAAATAAAGCCATTTATGTGGGATATTACTTCAGTTGTGAGATGAAAAACGTTAGAACAACATGTCAGAAATTGCATAATGTAAAAGAAATGATCTGCAAGATTTGCATTTCTGAATAAAAAAGTCTACAAGACGAAGTCAGAACTGTGATATTACCTATAAACTCACAACTGCAAGACAGAAATCACAATTCTGAGGAAAAAAACGAGAAGAATTGTAACCAAAACTCAACGCTAGATGATGAAAAAGTCAGATTTATGACTTTGATGATCACTTTAAGACTGTTTTTATCATTGTGTTTTGAAACAAAGCTTAAGTGGAAGGAAAAAGAAGAAATGGAATTAAAAATCCATCAAAAATGAGAGTTTTGAGGGCCATAACTTCAGTTGGGAGATCACAAATGATCTGAGAGAATCACTTTGGGATTGTTTTTGATCGTTGTTTTGGTAGATCTTGGAACAAAGCTCAAGTCGAAGGTAAAAAAATAAATAAAAGAGAGCAACATGTCTTTAAAAATGCAAATAAAGCCATTTATGTGGGATATTACTTCAGTTGTGAGATGGAAAACAGAACAACATGTCAGAAACTGCATCATATAAAACCACTGAGAGACATCATCTGCAATATTTGTAATTCTGAAAAAATGTCTTTAAACTCACAATTGCAAGAAAAAGTCACAATTTTGGACAAAGAAATAAAAAACTGCAAGATGAAAAAGCCAGAATTTCAAGTCAGGCAATACATCAAATCCAAGCTCACTCTGGGCTTTTGGAACAAAGCTTTTCAACTTGATTTTGGAGAAAGCTACTCCTTAAATGAACAATTCTAAAGTCCTCATTAAATTAAAATATGGCTATATCAAGCATATGGCTGAGAAATCTCTTACTCTCTCTCTGACCTGGAGACAAACTCAGATCAAATCATCAATACAGGGTCAAACAGTCAGACCGGTTCCCGCTGAAACAGGAGAAAGTGTGAAAAACTAAGGCAAGTGCTCTTCCCGCGGGCCAGTCCGTACATATAAAGTGACAGAAAACTCCTCACAATGATGCCAGTCAGTCTGTAGATGCGAACGATGGACAACTGCCGACACTAGAAGGTCTATTAAGCTACTGTAGTGTGGGTTTGAGTGTGTGTACTGGTTTTGGTGGTTTATGAGGACAGAAATTTGTATGATTTCGGTGTAACAACATTGAGGTGGTTTATGAGGACATGCCTTGTGTAGTTGTAATTAACTAATTATTGGGGGTAGAGTCAAATGAGTGTTTTTTTTTTACTGTGTAAATCACATTATGCCTATGGAGAGTCCTCATAAACCACCAACGTGTATGTGTGTGTTTGTACTGGTTTTGGTGGTAAAAAAGGGACCATGTTGTTAGTATAAGGTGGTTTAAACAGGACATAAATTGAGTCCTCATAATTTGAAATGCTCAAAACTTGATTTCGCATTAAAATCTTGGCACATTTTTCCTGTGAAGGTTGGGTTTAGAAGTGGGGACATATAATATCTGGTTTTTACAGTATGAAATACATCACACCTACGAGGAGTCCTCATAAATCACCAAACATTACATGTTGTACTGGATTTGCTGGTTTATGAGGACAGCAATCTGTATAATGACATTGGTGTGACCTAGTTATACTTATTAAGGTGGTTTTTAAGGACACATCTTGTGTCGTCGTTATTCAAAATAATAAAAAAAGGCTTTCTGTGAGGGTTGTTAATAGGGGTAGGGCCAAACGATAAGTGTTTTTAATGTAAAAAATACATTATGCCTATGGAGAGTCCTTATAAACCACCAAATACAAATGTGAGTGTGTGTGTGTACTGGTTTTGGTGGTTTATGAGGAAATTTGTATGACAAATGTGACAGAAATTTGTATGAGATTGGTATGATTTAGGTGTTTCAACATTGAGGTGGTTTATGAGGACATGCCTTGTGTCGTTGTAATTAAAAACACTTAAAAGTCATACTTAATGGGATTTTTCACATTCAAATTTTGCCACGTTTTTATTTTGAGGGTTACTTTAGGGGTTTGACCATAAAACAAGTGGTTTTTAGAATGTAAAATACATTACGCCTAAGAACAGTCTTCATAAACCACTAAAATGTGTGTGTTTATGGTTTTTGGTGTTTTACGAGGACACAAGTGTGACCTAGTTGTACATATTAGGAGGGTTTATGAGGACATGTTGTGTCCTTGTAATTCAAAATGCTTTAAAAATCATACTTAACAGGGTGTTTTAGAAGTAATATCGCGCCACATTTTTCCTGTAAGGGTTGGGTTTAGGGATTGGGACATATTAAGTAGGTTTTACTGTATAAAATACATTATGCCTAAGGAGAGTCCTCATAAAACACCAAAACCGACATGTTTTTATACTGGTTTTGGTGGTTTACGAGGACCAAAATTTGAATAATGACATGGGTGTGACCTAGTTGTACTTATTGAGAGGGTTTATGAGGACATGTCTTGTGTCCTTTTAACTTAGAACGCTTTAAAACAGTTCTTAACAGAGTATTTCATCATAAAAATGTTGTTTTTTGTGAGTGTATTTTTACTATATAAAATAGATTACGGATGTGGAGAGTCCCCATAAACCACCAAAACCAATGTGAGTGTGTCCGGTCCGTATGCATGTGTATGCACTTGTCTTTGTATCCCGGTGGGGACTTAAACCTGAATGTACACAGACTCATGGGGACTTGTGTCACCGTGGGGACCAAAATTGAGGTCCCTGTGGGTAAACATGCTCATAAAGCAGACAGAACGTTAAACGTAAAAGTGCAGATTGTTTCCTGTGAGGGCGTAGAGAAGAGGATTTACATTTTGTATAGTAGAACCATGTTTATGAGAGTCCCCACCGGGATATAAGAACAAGTCTGTGTGTGTGTGTGGGTTATTGTATATTGCAGGAGGAGCAGCAGGGATCGTCTTTATCGGGCTGTGCTGCGTAGTCCATCTGTCGCACAATCTCGGCGAAGAGTTCGTCCACCATAGTCTTGCTTTTAGCGGAAGTCTCGATGAAGGGACAGCCCCACTCCTCGGCCAGAGCCTGTCCCTCCTGCACAGACACCTCCCGCTCGCTCTCCAGATCCACCTTGTTGCCCACCAGGATCACAGGAACCTTCTCATACCTGCACCACACGCAAGCACATACAGATTTCAGCACATTTCTGCACATAATAATTTAATAACTCATCTCTAATAACTGATTTATTTTCTCTGTGCCATGATGACAGCACATAATATTAGACTAGATATTCTTCAAGACACTAGTGTTCAGCTTAAAGTGACATTTAAAGGCTTCACTAGGGTAATCAGGGTAAAGTTAGGGTAATTAGGCAAGTCATTGTATAACAGTGGTTTGTTCTGGAGACAATCCAACACAGATAAGGGGCTCTGCAGGTTTCACCAAGATATTTTTAAGACCATTATGAATGAAATTTTAGACTCAAAAAAGGCTAAAAGCAAAGGATTTCTTAAAATGGCCCAGATAGAAAAGATTTTTATTTGCCCATCACAGAAAATAATAATAATAATAAAAAAAATGTATATATATATATATATATATATATATATATATATATATATATATATATATATATATATATATATATATATATATATATATATTAGAGATGCCACGATTCTCAAAATAATATTGAACCGTTCGGTACGTCATCCATGGTTCAATACGCGCTTGTGAATTGCGGTTTCCTCGGTTTTACGTTTAAATCATTTATGTGTGTTTTATATCTCCCTGAATTGACTGATTGTGTAAGTCTACGAGCTGAGGTGAGGAAACTCCTCCCTGTGAGTAAATATCCAATCATTATGCTCTAAAGTTAGGGGGTGGTTAACCATCATTCCACACATTAACATGGCGAGCGGCGGTGAAGTTAGGCAACAGTACGAGGAAGCGTCGGCCTCTTTCAAATCTGCGGAGTGCGGACATCTCAGTTTTGCCGGTAAATATAACGTCAATGAAGGAAAAAACGGTGAAAAAAAATAACTGTGTGCAATCAATGTTTTACACGTGTATAACAAGACTTTACATCTGCAGCACCCAGCGATATCACTGTCCGAAGCAAAGCGAAAACCATGTAAAAAAAATAAATAAATAAATCCAGGTATGTATTGAACTGTAGGCTAACTGTAACGTTGCATCCCTAATATATATATATATATATATATATATATATATATATATATATATATACACATACATATATAGGTAAGTAATTAACTAAATTTAATAATACAATTATATATTAATAATAAAAATATATATATTTTAAAAATTTCTTAACAAAATATTTTTACTATTGTGTAAAGATGAGCAAGCTCTACTTGTATTCCAACATAAACTTTTTAAAAAATGAAATAAAAATTGAGCAAATGTTTTACATTTTTTAAAAACTACAATAAACTAAACCTATGCACAACAATCTGTCCAGGTCAGTGTCCTCAGCAGTAAATACATGGAGCACTTTTAAACAATTTTTTTTGTAAGGAAAATAATTTAACCATTATGGTAAACAGAGTTAAAATGGCCTTTTTAAATAAATAGTTTAAAGTTTTATTGAGATGATTGTTGGTGATTGTGTGAGTTTTGGCCAGATTGGGTAGCAATACATGAACAAAGGAAAATTAGGACTCGTTTAAAACAGATTTAAGACCTACAACACTATATTTTCACAAATTTAAGACTTTTTAAGGTCTAAAATTTGGATTTTAAGACCCCCTAAGAATTTTTAAGACCCTGCAGTAACTCTGAAATATTGCTGAAGGTGGTTCATTATATTGAGCTTAAAATGACCTTAAAACAAATAAAAACTGCTTTTATTCTAGCCGAAATAAAACAAGACTTTCTCCAGACTAATTTAAATATTAATATTACTTAAATATTAATATTTCATATTTGTGAAACTATATCACAACCCTACTATTATACTTGATACTTTGATATACTATTATACTTGATAATTGATGCTTGTTGAATCAATGCACTAAAGGGCACATTTAAGTCTTGAACTTGTGCACCCAGACTAAAAGCTTAATAACTACACTAACTGTATAAAGCTCTGTTTTAATGACATTCGTAGGCATTATTCCACCCATGTTACAGCAGTAAATAAAGCAAACAAGACGCTCAAGGCCGAGCTCTGATAAAACTGGCAGCATTCACAACACAGCATGCTCTCTTTGATCAGTTTCCTTAATTATCTCATCCTGTATCTTCATATCTTTATGAACTGTACACTTCTCAGGGCTGATATAAAGGAACTCTCAGGATTCTCCCAGTGTGTCAGCATTGTTCAGCTTTCCTCCAGGAAAAAAGGAGGAAGTGCACGACCACAAACCACAGGAGGGCGGAGTTACTGAAGCCACACCCCTCACAGACACACCCTGCTATTAGCAAACCACTAATGACATCAGAGTTTAGGAGCACCTCCAGGATCGCCGTGTTCTGGCCCTCATTTACACAGTTTGTGGCTCGGGACTCAAAATATGTGTCTGTACTTACAGTTTAAACCAACTGAGAGCCAGTTTTACATTTTCTGCCTTGTTGCTTGACTGAAATATCATGCAGGGCACTTCTATAGAGTTAAATATTAACCTATATAAACCAAAAAGCCAACTCACAAATCTTTATTTGTTTTCACAAAACATTGTGTTGACAACTTCGGCCTGTGGGCTCTAGTTTAGGCATCCATGTCCTAAATTATACGTTTTTGAGTGTGTTTTGTAAAGGTTAATGAAGGTTATGCAGTGTGTTGTTGATTGCAGAGCTCCTCTGGTAAATAAAGGAAAAACCCTGGCAAGTTCTGAATGAGATCAAGCCCGGTATGAAAAAGTAACTCAAAAGTAACGTAATGCATTACTTTCCAGAAAAAGTAACTAAGTAACGAAACTAGTTACTTTTTTAGGGAGCAGTGTTATAGCAGGAGAGTTATAGTTACTTCTCACGAATAGTAACTGAGTTACATAATTATAAAAGTAACTAAAAACTAGGAAAAGCACCTATTGTGTTACTGAAAAATTCTAATTTGTCAAATGACTATAAAGTAAATAGAAAACATTGTAACTACTACTACTATGATGACTACTACTACTACAACGACGACTACAATGACTACTACTACTAGGACGACTACTACTACAACAACAGCTACTAGTACTACAACAACTACTACTACGACGATGACGACATCTACTACTACTACTATTACGACAATGACTACTACTGCAACGACGAAGACAACAACTACTACTACTACAACTACTACTATTAAGAAGACTACTACTACAACAACAATGACAACTACTACTACTATTACTACAACTGCGACTACTTCTACGACTACTACTATTATGAAGACTACTACTACTACAATGACTACTACTACGACAACAACTACTACTACTACGACTAGTACTACAACGACAATGACAACTACTATTACTACAACTACTACAATGACTACAAATACAACAACGACGACTACTACTACTACTACAACTAGGATGACTACTACTACGACGACGATGACAACTACTATTATTACTACTACAACTAGTACAACTACTACGATGATGACTACTACTACAATGACGACAACTACTACTATTACTACAACTACTACAATGACTACAAATACAACAACGACGACTACTACTAAAACTACTACAACTAGGATGACTACTACTACGACAACTACTACTATTATTACTACTACTACTACAACTAGTACAACTACTACGATGATGACTACTACTACAATGACGACAACTACTACTATTACTACGGCTACTATTATAAAGACTACTACTACAACGACTGTGATTACTGCTATGATGACAACTACTACTATTATTACTACTACTACAACTACTATAACTACTATTACGACTACTACTTCGACTACTAAAACGACTACTGCTATGACGACAACTACAACTATTATCACGACTACTAAGACTAGTACTACAACGACAACTACTATTACTACTAGAACGACTACGAATACAACAACGACTACTAAAACTACTACTACTAATGCATAAGGAGAAGTTTTTTTGTACACTCATGCCAATTTATGATTGATGATTTAACTTTGCTCTCCGCCGTTTCTTGTGTTTGACATTTACTTCTGTAACACATTAAAAATGCAGTAAACCCGCTGTTTTACTGTGCTCTTCAACTATCTGTCCTTCAACATGAGCAGAATGTCTCTTATTCGCCATCTCCACCTCATTATGCGTCACTTTTACTGTCTGAAATATTCATGCATTCATTCAATTATTCAATATTACGTGAGCAGCGGCAGCAGCAGAGAGCAGATCTGTATTATTTGCGTGGGAACACTGTGCTGTTTGCAGCTCTGTATAAATATATCTGTGGTCCAGAAGACTGTTTTCAGGGTGAATGTGAGGTTAGTGGGAGTGTGGAGTTACACCACAGTTTACGTCACAGTTACACACTGAGAATTAGAGAACAATGTCTTGACTTTCAATTGTTGATTAGTGTCTAAATTATTGCTCTAAATGTGTTGGATATGCACATAAAGGTGACGGACTGCCACAAGATTTGAAAATTTTAGGGGTTCGTTCACTTAAAATGATCATTTACTCACTTTATACTCTGCCTCAAGTGTTTCCCAAACTTTTATGAGTTTTGTTGAGTTTTAGTTGAACATAAAAGAAGATATTTTGAAGAATGCTGTATCCACGGACTTCTACAGTATTTATTTTTCCACAATGGAAGTCAATAATTATAGCATTCTTCAAAATATCTTCTTTAGTGTTTAACAGAAGAAAGAAACTCCTAAAGGTTTCAAACAAAAGAGAAATCGATGACAGAATATTCAGTTTTTGGGTGGACTGTACCTTTAAATTAAATTAGACACTTTGGCTCTGTTGAATGCTTGATTCTGATTGGCTCATGATAAGCACACAGCTAAAGTAGTTCCAGCAGACTACTAACGACAACGACTACAACAACGACTACAACAACGACGACTACTATTATAATTATTCAACATTATTACTACGACGACGACTACAATGACTACTACTACAATTATTCATCATTACTACTACGATGACTACTACAACAACTACTACTACAATGATTTAATTACTACGACGACAACCATGACTACTACAATATTTTAACATTACTACTACAACTACTATGATGATGACTACTGCTACAACAACGACTACTACAATGATGTCGACTAATACTAAGACAATTATTCAACATTTCTACTACGACTACTACTATAACAACTACTACAGTTATTCAATTACTATGATGACAACGACTACTATAATTATTCAACATTACTACTACGACAACGATGATGACTACTGCTACTACAATTATTCAAAATTACTACTACTATGACCAGGACGACTACTACTACTATTACTACTACAATTATTCAATATTACTAATACTACAATGACGACGACAATTTTTCAACATTTCTACTATGACGACTACTGCTACTACAACTACTACAATTATTCAATATTACTACCACCACAATGATGACTACTACTACTATTACTACAAGTATTCAATATAACTACAACGATTACTACTACGACAATTATTCAACAGTTCTACTTTGACGACTACTACTATAATGTCGACTACTGCTAATACAACTACTACTCCTACAATTATTCAATTACTATGACAACAATGACTACTAGTTATTCAACATTAGTACTTTGACAACTACTACGACAACTACTCCTACTACAATTATTTAATATTACTACTACGACGACTATTACTACTACTATAATTAATCAATATTACTACTACTACAACGACTGCTACAATGACGACGACTACTACAACAATTATTCAATATTACTACTACGACGACTACTGCTACTACAACTACTACTATTACTACAATTATTCAATTACTACGACAATGACTACTGTAACAATTATTCAACATTACTACTATAACAAGGACTACAATACGATGACAACTACTACAATTATTCAACATTACTACTATAACAAGGACTACAATACGATGACAACTACTACAATTATTCAACATTACTACTATAACAAGGACTACAATACGATGACAACTACTACAATTATTCAACATTACTACTATAACAAGGACTACAATACGATGACAACTACTACAATCATTCAATAATTACTATGACTACAATTATCCAATATTACAACCACTAAGACGACTACTACTACAATTATTCAATATCTCTATTACGATGACGACTACTACAATTATTCAATAACTACTATGACTACTATTACTACAATTATTCGTTTGTAGTTTCTGTCTTTTTAATCAAGTGTGGCTATAATAAATAAAATTAATTCATGTTTATTATTAGCGGATGGTGATATTCACACACTGTTGACACACAACTGTGCTTAAACCCCTTATCAGTGTAATATTTGCAGTATATTTCTCTCTTTAACAGCATTGCCCACACTTTGACATGTCAATACACCTCAGACTTATTACTGACTCGTTCACCTCTTGACTCGGATGATCTGGTCCCTCATGGGCTTGATGTCCTGGAAGCTCTGCTGGTTCACCAGGCTGTAGACCAGGATGAAGCCCTGGCCGTTTTTAATGTAGAGATCCCGCATGGACGCGAACTGCTCGGTGCCCGCCGTGTCCAGGATCTCCAGCACCGACGGCGACGAGTCCACCTCGATCTCCTTACGGTAGAAATCCTCGATGGTCGGGTCGTACTTTTCGATGAACGTCCCGGTTACAAACTGCACGGTGAGCGCGGATTTACCGACCCCGCCGCTCCCGAGGACCACCACTTTATACTCGCGCATCTCTCCGGATGGAAATTAAAAATCAGAATAAAGTCACACATTCATGATATCGATGATGACGATCATGTTTTGCGGCGTTTAAACGTGTCGATTAACGTTTAAACGAGCCCGCGGCAGCGCCTCATGATCACCGGCGATTAATGCACTAGTACGGGGAAACGGCGGATGGGTGATGCTATCAGCAATAACTTGTGCTTTTCTTCAGCTCAGCTCACCATATTACTTGAGTAAACAAACAAAGAGTGCATGGAGATACCCAGCGGACAGCCTCCGGTACCGGCGCGCAGACACAAAGCACGTTATATTCCGGTTATGTTGAGCAGTCGCAGCGCCTGTTGGCGTTTTCCATATCTCTCCAGTGTTTATGAACAAACATACACACTAACACACCGCCATGCTTACGGGTGGGGATCCTCCAACGAGCAGCTCCGTTACTGTGATTGTGAAGTTAAATTCATTTGGGTGAATCGATTCGTTTGAACAATTTGTTCATAAGAATCGTTTACGGGATGATGCACTGATTCTCCGCAATAGAGCTATTTTTGAGCTCAAATTTTCTATTTTTCATTAATTTATTATTTTTTCCTTCAGCTTAGTCCCTTTTTTAATAAGGGGTCACCACAGCAGAATGAACCGCCAACTATTCCAGCATATTTTACGCAGCGGAGGCCCTTCCAGCCACAACCCAGTACTGGGAAACACCTATACACACACTCTCATACACTCAGGCTAAATTAGTTGTGCAGTGATGCAACAGTGCTAACCACTGAGCCACTAAGTCGCCCTTAAGTTTATATTCTAATTTATATTAAATTATTCATATATTTTTTATATTAAATTATATATATTTTTAAATATTTGGCTTGACGACGCGGTGGCGCAGTAGGTAGTGCTGTCGCCTCACAGCAAGAAGGTCGCTGTCCGAACCTTGGCTGGGTCAGTTGGCGTTTCTGTGTGGAGTTTGCATGTTCTCCCTGCGTTCACATGGGTTTCCTCTGCGTGCTTCGGTTTCCCCCACAGTCCAAAGCTTGCGGTACAGGTGAATTGGGTAGGCTAAATAGTGTATGAGTGTGAATGAGTGTGTATAGATGTTCTATACTGTTCAAAGCAGGTCTAATTTCTAATTTAAATATGTAAATCCAATTCATATATTCAAAATACAAGTAAACGTTTAGATTTCAAAGATATACAAATAAGTCATATATTAAAAAATGTATCAAACAGAGTTATAAATGAACATTATGACATACGGTATAACCTATATTCATGAGGTCCAAGAAACATTTGCAGGTTTTGATGAATACTGTAGGCTACTTTATGATAATACTTTACATTTGAGTACAGCAGTTTTCTTTTAACTTTTTAAGAACAATGCCATTTTTAATGAACTTTTAGGATTACATTTTAATTTAAACGTGGACGTTTTATTTATCTTTTTTTTTTACCTGTGTGTTATTATTTAAACTATTTATTATGTTTAAAGTGGCTGACAATAATAAATATTCATAATAATAAGCAATAATCAGCCACGTTTGTGAACTGTCCAGAGCTGTAGCTGCTTAATTAGGCCTACTGTGTTTTTCAATACCAGTCATTATGGTGGTACTTGGAGAGACCATTTTTTCTGAGGTGGTACTTGGTGAAAAAAGTTTGAGAAACACTGTCTTAAGAGAATGAAAACAAAAAGTGCAATTAGTCTTTTATCTTTGATAAAAAAAAAATAGATATATAAATGACAGGAAAACCCCTAGTTCTTTTCATTTATTTGTTTATTTAAAAAAACATTTTTTATCCTTTTTGTTTTTTAGGATTTAGTTATGTAAATCATTTTACTTGACAGTATTTTATGCAACATTTTATTTGTTCTTTATCTGCACCTGTTTTCTTTACCTGTAAAGTAAGGGTGTACTGATATTGCCAAGTTGTTGTACATTATGTTCAAAACATCGTTTAAAAGATCCGACTCACTACACGATTCACTCACGAACTTCCATCTCGGCTTCCGTATAGTTGGTTAACGGATCTTTGCGGTGGCCAATAGCCGCTTGGCTGCCCGAAACCGCGCCCTCGACACCGGGCAGAGGCAAGCCGAGCTTCCGCTTGAGTCAAAACCGGCCGGTTGTCGGTAACGGAAGGAAACACAGGCTGAATCGGAAGACGATTCTTTTATTTTGACATGTTATTGTTATTCTGTTTTTATATTTGTCCACATATTTCAAGCTTTGACAGTATTGTATCATTAGCAGTCATGCCAATAAAGCACATTTTGCATTGAACTAAATTAATAATATGTTTCATTATATTGACAGTGCTGTAGCTTCATATCGGTGTATAATTTTACGAAGCTGACTATTTTTTAAGTAAAATAGCCATTTTCTATTAGCTACATTAGTACATTGTGGCAAATAAACTAATGGGTAATTAAATGTTCATTATTCAACACTTTATTTCATGAATTTGCTGTCATAAAGTGTATTTTATTTCAGATAGTTTTTAAGTTTAATGTTTGAGTAGAATATAACAAAGACTGAAAAGTAAATTAATTTAAAAAAATACAAAAACACATTGTCAAAACACATCAAAATAATTAAAAGTTTTAATTAAAAATAAAATGAAAACAGTGTGAAAATTAGACAAAATTATTAATTTTCTTTTCGGCTTAGTCCCTTCATTAATCAGGGGTCACCACAGCAGAATGAACCACCAACTTATCCAGCACATGTTTTATGCAGCGAATGCCCTTCTAGCTGCAACCCATCACTGGAAAACATCCATACACACTCATACACCACGGACAATTTTAGCTTACTCAACTCCCCTATAGCGCATGTGTTTGGACTGTGGGGGAAAGCGGAGCACCCGCAGGAAACCCACACCAACACAGGGAGAACATGCAAACTCAGAAACGCCAACTGACCCAGCCAAGGCTCAAACCAGTGACCTTCTTGCTGTGAGGCAATCGTGCTATCCACTGCACCACCGTGAGGCCCGTTAGACAACTTCAACTAACCTAATTCATGTTGTTGAGGACTGTAAAATATGTATATTGTCTTGCATTTTAAATGTAATTAAACATAGAAAATATCCAATAAACAGGGAAGATGCTGGAATAGTTGGTGGTTCATTCTGCTGTGACCACCCCTGATAAATAAAGGGACTAAGCTGTAGGAAAATGAATGAATGAATAAAATACAGTATTCCACTCATGTTTATTAGGATATTTTCCTGAAGGATTTATTATTTCACCAATAGATGGCAGCACATTATAAGTTGAGATGATTTCTATGAAAAACCAATGCAATTATTCGGGTCTACATTAGTTCAATAGTTTAGATTTTAGGGGATTTATGGAACTATGTTCATGCTGTATTCATAAGCTGAACACTAGTGTCTTGAAAAATATCTAGTCAAATATTACGAGAGGCAAACATGGCAAAGATAAAAGAAAAGAGTTATTAGAAATGAGTTATTAAAACTGTAATGATTAGAAATGCGTTGAAGAAAATCTGCTCTTCGTTAAACAGAAATAGGGAAATATTAAAAAGGATTAAAATTTCACATGACAAATAATTATGAGTGTGTGTGTGTGTGTGTGTGTGTGTGCGTGTGTGTGTGTGTGTGTGTGTGTGTGAATGAGTGTGTATGGGTTGCAGCTGGAAGGGCATCTGCTGTGTAAACATAAAATAGTTGGCGGTTCATCCACTGAGCGACCCCTGACAGTCATGACAGTTCATGTGTTTACTTGTTTATATGTTGCTTTAACTTATTTTAATAAGTTACTTAAAGTTTAGTTGAAGTAGAATAAGTTACTTTAGTTATTTCTACAATAAGGAAGTTTTAATTGAATATTTTTAGTCAGTTTGACTGATGTAAGTTGGGATGACTAGAAAAGTCCATTTGGATCAACTCAAAAATTCAACCCAGGCTCATTCTGAAACCGTTCTGCCATATACATTTCTGGAGAGCGTCAAATACATCCCAGGAGCTATGTATTTTTGCATTTTTGTGAATCCACTAGAGGGCGCTGTGTACGCTTTTTCACATCTCACATTTCTCTCGTGAGTGCCATTCATGCCTGCTGTTCTCACGTAAATTTACCAGAGGCCGATGTCGACTGACTGGCTGACCGATCGACTGACCCGCCTACCCCCTTCCCTAAACCCAACCGATAGTGTTTTCAAAATCATCGATTGACCTGTCCAGCCCCTTCCCTAAACCCAACTGACAGTGTTTTCAAAATTACCAGTTGACCCGCCCACTCCCTTCCCTAAACCCAACCAACAGTGTTTTCAAAAGCACTGACTGACCAGCGCCCGCCCCTTCCCTAAACCCAAACCGACAGTTTTTTCAAAAGCACCAATTGACCCTCCCACCCCCTTCCCTAAACCCAACCAACAGTGTTTTCAAAAGCACCGTCTGACCAGCGCCCGCCTCCTTCCCTAAACCCAACCAACAGTGTTTTCAAAAGCACCAATTGACCCTCCCACCCCCTTCCCTAAACCCAACCGACAGTGTTTTCAAAAGCACCAATTGACCCGCCCACCCCCTTCCCTAAACCCAACCGACAGTGTTTTCAAAAGCACCAATTGACCCTCCCACCCCCTTCCCTAAACCCAACCGACAGTGTTTTCAAAAGCAATCCAGAATAAAAAAAGCACTCGCCTGATTTTTACCAAACTTATTTTTACCACATTTTCACCCTGTTTTTTACTTGTTTATTTTACTTTTTGGCTTAAATTTTTGTCTTACCCACTTTCTGGAACTGCTCTTTGCCAGACACGAACCCCGTCAACGTGGTCAACTCCTCTCTGAGTCTCAAGTTCACCGACATATGCGTCGAGCCACTGGACAAACAGCAGGAAAGCCAGAGGTAAGCAGTCAGCTGTTAAGTGCAAAAAGGAATGTTGTCATGCCACTCCATATTGTTTGTATAAAGATGAAATGCAGACATACGTACCTCTGGCTACATAATTCACAATCTCCAGAAATGTATATAGGGCTACGTTTTCAGAATGAGCCTGTGTTGCGAAAATATAAAACAGCAAGAATTGTTTTTATGGTGTTTATTTATTGCTAAAAAAAATGCTACAACCCAACTTAAAATCAATGTCCAACCTAAAATCAACCAAATATCAACGTCTAATGATGTTACAGCTTGACGTTGTGTGGACGTTACCACTATGACGTATATCGGATGTTGGATTTCGGTTGCCATACATGACGAATAAATGTCAGTATTTGACGTCAATATGATGTTGGGTTAAGATGTTGGCTTAACGTTGGATTTTGGTTACTTTCTAACACAACCTAAAATCAACCAAATACCAACGTCTAATGATGTTACAGCTTGACGTTGTGTGGACGTTACCACTATAACGTGTATCAGACGTTGGATTTTGGTTGCCATACCTGATGAATAAATGTCAGTGTTTGACGTCAATATGACGCTGGCTTAAGATGTTGGCTCAACGTTGGATTTTGGTCACTTTCTAACACAACCTAAAATCAACCAAATATCAACATTATTTGACCTCATTATTGGACATTAAAATAACGTTGTCCTTAGACGCAGACAAGACATTGAATTCTGGTCACCTGACATCACAATCTAAATCTAACCTAATACTAGCGTCTGATGACGTTGTGTTCCTGCTGGGCAATCGCTAGATGCACTACAGAATGTTACGTTTACACACATCCACAAATTACATGCGTCAGCTATTTACTGCGTAATACTCACTACTCTTCAATACTTTTGAAAGGGCTACAGATTTTACTCGCACAACATTTTAAGGCAAGTATTGCTTCTTAACTCGAGTATCAATTTTCTGGACTCTTTCCAGCACTGAGTACTGGTGATCAGAGGAGGCGTTGTTCACAGGCCGGAGGTGTTGACCCTGCTGGATTACTGTTGTTCACACGCGCAGTCAGTATCACCGCAGTATTACACATCTCTCTGTGTCCAGGGTGGAATAGCTGAGTTCACACAGGCACACTCTCGTCTGCTGAGAATCGTCTCGTTATCAGCTCAATAAACAGAGCTCATTGATCACGCAGAGAGAGAGAGAGAGAGATAGCACAGCCGTTCACACAAGAACACACACATTCACCTGCACACTTCCGCATGCTCACCACCTCTGTGTGTGTGTGTGTGATAGAGAGTGAGTGTGTTTCTGTGGTAGAGAATGTGTGACTGTGTAAGAGATGTGTGTGTGTGTGTGTGTGTGTGTGTGTGTGTGTGTGTGTAAGTGAGTTATGCAGAGTTCTTCTACTTGTGTACAGTAGTGTGTGTTTGTGTGAGAAAGAGTTGGTGTGTGTGCCTGTGAATGTGTGTGTGTGTGAGAGAGAGATGTGTGTATAAGAGAGAGATATGTGTGTGTTGAAAATGTGTGTATGTGTGTGAAAGAGGGTTTGTGTGTTGGTTTGAGTCTGGGAGAGAGTGTGTATGAGTGTGTGTGGGGGGTTGGGTCGCCTTGTTTGTGTGTGTGAGTGTTTGTCTGTGAGAGATTTTGTGTGTGTATGAGTGTGTGCCTGTGTGAGTTTGTCTTTGTGAGAGTGTGTGTATGACTGTAGGTCTGTGTCTGTGTGCGTGTCTGTGAGAGTTTGTGTGTGTATATGAGTGTGAGTGTGTGTGTCTGTGAGAGTTAGTGTGTATGTGTGTATACAGTATGAGTGTGTGTGTCTGCCTGTGTTTGTGTGTGAGTGGGTCTGTGTGTTTGTTTGAGTCCAGGGGAGTGTGTGTATGAATGTGTGTGGGGGGTTTGTGTCTGCGTGTTTGTGTGTCAGAGTGTGTGAGTGTGTATGTCTGTCTTTGTGAGTGTGTGTATGAGTGTAGATCTGTGTCTGTGAGCGTGTTTATCTGTGTTTGTGTGTGTGTCTGTGAGAGTTAGTGTGTATGTGTGTATACAGTATGAGTGTGTGTGTCTGCCTGTCTGTGTGTTTGTGTGTGTTTATGTCTCAGTGTGTGTGTGTGTGTGTATCTATGTGTGTTTATGAGTGTGTTTTTGTGTATGTGTATATCTATGTGTGCTTGTGTGTGCGTTTATGGGTGTGTGTTTATGTATATGTGTGTGTATGTCTGTGTGTGTGTGTATCTATGTGTGTGGTTGTGAGAGTGTGTCTATGTGAGAGTGTGTGTATGAGTGAAGGTCTGTATCTGTGAGTATATGGGTGTGTGTGTGTGTGTCTGCCTGTCTGTGTGTTTGTTTGTGTATCTATGTGTGCTTGTGTGTGTGTGTTTATGTGTGTGTGTGTGTGTGTCTGTCTGTGTTTATCTGTGTGTTTATGAGTGTGTGTTTGTGTATCTGTGTGCGTGTTTGTGTATGTGTGTGTATCCATGTGTGTTTGTGTTTATGAGTGTGTGTTTATGTATCTGTGTGTGTGTGGGTATATCTGTGTGTGTCTGTGAGAGTGTGTGTGAGTGTGTGTTTGTATGAGTGCAGGTCTGTGTCTGTGTGTATATGTGTGTGTTTGTGTATCTATGTGTGTTTATGTCTGTGTATGTGTGTGTGTGTGTGTGTGTGTGTGTGTGTGTGTGTGTGTGTGTGTGTGTGTGTGTGTGTGTGTGTGTGTGTGTGCGTGTTTGTGCCTGTCTGTGTGTTTATGAGTGTGCGTTTGTGTATCTGTGTGGGTTTGTGTTTGTGTCTCTCTCTGTGTGTGTGTGTGTGTGTGTGTGCGTGTTTGTGTCTCTCTCTGTATGTGTGTGTGTCTGTGTGTGTGTGGGTGTGCGCCTGACCTGGGAAACATACATGACACTGAAACCAGCAGGTGATCCTCTCCTTCCACCAAACCCAACCGAGCCGCTCGAGAGCATCCTGTTGTCCTACATCTTACAGTCAGAGCGCCTCTTATTGGAGCTCACATCAACACCTTCACATCAGAATATGCTGCAAACGTGTCTGAATGTCCAAATAAGGCATGTGAAAGATCAGCCGGCGCAGACACACAGCTCACAGCCATCAGCGAGATCCACTGTTTCTCTAAACCACAAGCAGAACCGTCAATAAAGCTGTGTGGAGAAATGAGGCTTCATCTCAATCTGCTTACATGTGTGAAACTCTCCACTTCCCCAACACAGGACAGGGAATCTTGGATTCATTGGTTGTTTAAATGTCCTGTGAATATTCAATACATTTTTTTTGGATGTCGGTAATGTTAGTTTTATGGTTATCTGTAAACTAGAGCGCTCCAAAATTCACATTTAGTAGATATACACTCGCCGGCCAATTTATTAGGTACACCTGTTCAACTGCTCGTTAACGCAGGTCTCTAATGAGCCAATCACATGGCAGCAACATGCATTTAGGCGTGTAGACCAAGTGTGCCGCAATCCTGCGTTTGAGTGAAGGTCTCGGCCGTTAGATCGCCCCCTGGGGGCTGGCTGCAGTACAAGTCATAAAGCCCGCCTCCTCCGTGTTAATGAAGGAGACTTGAGCCCAAATAAAAAAATGTATTACACTTGCAATAAAATGTCCCGAAAGATGGTTCTGGTCGATTAAGGCACTGATTATTGTGCTGAAATAGGTGCAGATCTTCATTTTTGTAATCAGTTTGTTTTTAGCAGTAATTTAATGCTGGGCGTGTCATCGTGATTGACAGTTTCTCAAAGCAGCGCGTCTGAGCTTCGGCAGGATACTGAAGTGTTATTACTCGATTTCTGTGTTATTTTACCATGACAACATGAGTTCAGCAGTAAACTACAGTTTCTGACACACATGATCTGGTGGAACACTGTTTATTCGCTAAGGTCAGGGCTTTTTTCGGGCGTTATTAGTTTGCTGATACACGCCTAACCACCCAGATAGCAAAATACACTCGGGCCAGTTCCGGCTAGATTCTCGCCTGCCGGAGACTTACCCCTCAGAGCTCAGACTGACTACCTCTGCTGGACCTACTCCGGATGCCTGGACTCACTGCCCGTCCGATTCCAGCCCGAGTCAATCGAGCCAGACGCGGCGGCCGAGCGAGCCGGCGCTGCCGCATGCGAGCCGGAATCAGCCCGCGACGCCGCGAGTAGGATATGCGCTGCGGCCCGGAGCTTGCGCGATTAAATATATAAAACCCTCATATTTGTTAACGTTATTACATCCATTTGTGTTGATATGACAGCAAACGCATGCTGAGCAGTTCGGGGGGCGTGGTTGATTTTGCATAAAGCGTTTGGTTGGAAGCTCGACTCCGCTCATTTTCGCGGCTCCTCCTCTGGCTCCATCAGACAGTCCTTCTGCGCATGTCAAGGCTCCAATTTCAGCAGTCTTTTGCGACAGTTTGTGCCCGTCAAGCAGGCGTTTTGCCCTCAAGGCGTTCAATGGGAAAAGGGGCTGTCGCGTCGTCCATATTTTTTACAGTCATTGGTGTAGACATGGTCAAGACGATCTGCTGCAGTTCAAAGCGAGCATCAGAATGGGAAAGAAAGGGGATTCAAGTGACTCTAACCATGGCATGGTTGTTGGTGCCAGACGGGCTGCTCTGAGTATTTCAGAAACTGCTGATCTACTGGGATTTTAATGCACAACCATCTCTAGGGTTTACTGAGAATGCTCCGACAAAGAGGAAATATCCAGTGAGCGGCAGTTCTGTGGGCGCAAATGCCTTGCTGATGAGGCCAGAGGTCAGAGGAGAATGGCCAGACTGGTTCCAGCTGATAGAAAGGCAACAGTAACTCAAATAAGCACTCGTTACAACCGAGCTCTGCAGAAGAGCATCTCTGAACACACAACACGTCCAACCTTGAGGCATACATCATTTTTATGTAGTATAAGCAGGTGAATTGGGACGCAGCCTCAGTGTTTTCAATCAAACTCAGCACTTCCTGTAGGACAGGAAATACTGCTGAAATGAGCCAAAGATAAAGAGGACACTTCACAGTGTAGCACTGTATATCTGCTGATATTCAGAGCAAAACCGTAACGCTTGGCTGCTGTACAGAACACAAGTGCATGGAGATGAAGGTAAAAGTTAATCTTTAATCAGTCAAAACGGCAATAATCCACAGAGACACAACAGCAACTGATCTCATCGCCTAGCAATCGTGACAGCTAATGAGCCACAGAAACGTTTGTACTTTTTCTCAAATTGTATTGAAAACTGATATATAAAGGAATTCAAGACAGCAAGTTTCTCAAACTGTATAAATGTATCTCCCTTGATCCATATACATGTATGTACCAGCCTGATCTCACGAGAAAACGTAAGTATTTTACGTTTTGCCAGTTTAGTGGCTAATTCGTACGAATTTGTACGAGTTCTGTTGTACGATTTTATAAGGGGCGTAGCACCTAACCCCACCCCTAAACCCAACCGTCATTGGGGGATGAGCAAATCGTACTAAAGCCTGGTTTATACTTCTGCGCCAGGTGACCGGCGTAACCCACGGCGCATGCAACGCGTGTAGCTGTGCATTTATACTTCTGCGCGCTGTCTCTGTGGGTCTGCATTAACACTTCCAAAACACTAGTTGGCAGTGAGGTGTTAATGCTCCTCCGTGTCGAGTTTCTTCGCTGTTGTTTTGCTTTTCCTGAACACTTCCGGGATATACAAGTAGCTCAAACTCGCTCATTTTGAGGCAGGAACCGGCGGACGTGCAACAACTTTAACTATGAGGTAAACACAAAACAAAACTTTCCATCCGGAGCTTCTTCACAGGACTCCACACTTGTAAACAATCGCTCCATCAGGCTCACATCATTCATGCGGCTCTCAGTCCCGCCCAGACTTGTCAGCGATACCAAGTCGACCAATCACAGAGCTTGCGCTACGCGTCGTTGCGACGTACAGTTACATTTTTTGATGTGCACGTCAAAGCAGAAGTATAAATCAGCCTTGAATTGTACGAATTAGATCATACGAATTCATACGAATTAGCCACTAAATTAAAAAAGTTACGAATTGCCATGAGATTGTGTTAGTATCTGCACATAATAAAATGTGTATGCATCTTTGTAAATCAGAAGCTGCGATGACTTTTATTTCAGCATGTCGATGTACTTCCAACTGAAACGAAGGGGGCGGGGCTTTCTCTTCCTTTTTCTTGGTAAATAAGGGGCGTGGCTAATATTGTAGTTGAAGCAACACACTGAGCCAATCCAAACGCAGCAGATGCAAAAAAATGTCAAAACAAACACTACAGAGTGAATGATTCAATGAAGACTTGTTGCCTCCTGTTGACATATAAAAAACCCCAGAGTGTGTCAGTCTGACTGGAAGAAACACAGACGAAAGCAGAGAGATATGATAATGCTGTTAACCTGTCTATTTAATATATGGACTGAAACGAACTGTTTTATGAGTCCTATTTATATATCATTATATTTCATTACCAGTGACAGGCTAATCCCGCGTGCATCATCCTGTATATCTGGCTGTGTCAAACATATGCTGGAATAGAGAACTCCTGATGAATAAACGGACCAAGCTGAAGGAAAATTAGTGAATGAAATCATAATAATAATAATAATTGTAATAATAAGTTAAAATAAATATAAACATGATCCTTCATGGCGACGCAGTGGCGCAGTAGGTAGTGCTGTCGCCTCACAGCAAGAATGTCGCTGGGTCGCTGGTTCAAACCTCGTTTCAGTTGGCGTTTCTGTGTGGAGTTTGCATGTTCTCCCTGCGTTTGCGTGGGTTTCCTCCAGATGCTTTGGTTTTCCCCACAGTCCAAAGACATGCGGTATAGGTGAATTGGGTAGGCTAAATTGTCCGTGGTGTGTGTGTGTGTGTGGATGTTTCCCAGAGATGGGTTGGAGCTGGAGGGGCATCCACTACCTAACAATGTGCAGGATAAGTTGGCGGTTCATTCCTCTGTGGCGATACCAAATTAATAAAGGGACTAAGCCGACAAGAAAATGACTAAAATATCCCCCATGATGGCTCATACCATTGTGAATGCATGATGGCACCCAGCAAATAGAGGAAAAATCCCAAGCTCATTCTGGAAACGTAGCCCTGCGGGCGTTTCTGGAGACCACAAAATACGTCCCGGGAGGTACATATTTGTGCAGTTTTTGTTTTCGGGAATCCGCGAGAGGTTGCTGTGTGCGCTTTTTTGCATCTCGAACGCCTTTCACTAATGTGGCGTTCGCTTGAAAAAACGAAATGCGGCCATACGTACCTCCGGCCACATAAATCGCGGCCTCCAGAAACATCCTACGTTTTCAGAATGAGCTTGAGTTGAATAAAGGTTTTTTTTTTTTTCGGAGTGTTTGTGTGTCGTTTAGCGAAAGATATTACGATAAAACGGCATTGTGGCGTTATAGTAATAGTATTTGATTTTGATTATCCTTTTTTGTTTACATTGAGCACTGACGTGTTTTTCTACAAACATGGCTGACAGCAACTCGCCGTGACGTAGATTCCGGACCTCTACATTGTAGTTTTCTAATATACTAAAATACACAACACTTTACAATAGTAAAGACTAAAGTATACTGCAGTATTTATTACAGCTTATCAGTTCATCAGTTAATGCTGTTGGAGCATTCCTTATTAACAATTTGTAAATACTGTAATATGTAGGCTACAGAATAAATTGAGGTAAAATTGTTTTCATATTACCACACTTGCTAAGCGCTACTTTGAATATCCCATATTTTGAAGTATGACTTCAAAACAACATGGGCAATCATTGGCTGATAATATTATTTTGGGTTTTCAAAGAATACTTTGTAAAAGAAAAGTCTGAATTTGCGAATTTAAAAAACAGTTTACCTCAGTACAGTATAATACACTTTACTATTGTATGATTCAACAAGATTAGTGTTTACTTTAAGTAATTATTCATGTCAGTTTAGTAGTTTCAGAAAATGCAGACTAAACGTATATTTACACCGTGACCCAACTGTGTCGCTGTTAAAGTGCACTTACAGGAGTTTTTTTTTCTGATGATGCGATCATATTTTCCTCCAGCGAGTGTGTGTGTGTGTGTGTGTGTGTGTGTGTGTGTGTGTGTGTGTGTGTGAGAGAGAGAGAGAGAGAGAGAGAGAGAGAGAGAGAGAGAGAGAGAGGCTGTGCTGGGAGACACACACCTGAGACTCACGGAGATGTTGTTTCCTGAGGTTTCTTCTTTTCTGAGATGAGGATCTTCTTCTTCTTCTTCAGTCGCGGGAGGTTCAGCGGTTTGCGCGGCAGGAGGAGATGAAACTTTCCTCCACAGAGACCGAGCGCCCGGACACTTTTACACCAGTAAAACAGTCACTTTACCATATTTACATCGAGTTCTGCTTCCAGAAGATTTGTAAATGAAGATTTCTGCCTTTTCACAACGGCTAGCTGTCGCGGCTTTTATCCTTCGCGTCTGTTCTCAGGTGAGTTCAGAGCTGTTGTTTTAATCGTGCGCGGGAAGTTAATGTTTTAAATGATACGACGGTTATTCATGCTTTAACGGTTATTTAGTTAGTTAAATACAAAATACAAAAAATATAGTCAACAGAACCGGTACATTCAGGGATTTTATAGACTATCGGGGGAATTAAAAACGGTTCTAATATTAATACAATCTCAGATATTGTGCTCTTCAACAGTTTGACAGAAGAAATATCAAAATCAATACAAAAAAAGCTGCTAACATCGGAAATGTCTTGGCAATTTTTGTTTATGTATAAATTGTTATACAAAGGTTAGGCTAATTAACTTTTTCAACACAATCCAAATCTTTGCTGGATTTGTTTTCGTAAAGCTATTTTGTCTGATAAATTCTAATGGAGTTAGAATGTTAGAATGTTAAAACTCTGCATTTAGTATTTATTTAATAATAATTTAATAATATTCTAATAATTGCTTCAAATGATAAATATATCAATTTAATAAAAATTTTTACTGTATAAAATACATTACACCTATGGAGATAAAAAAACAACAACCTGTAACTCACTTTAAGAGTCATGCCAGAAATGTTATGCAATCTGGCAATCTTTCCTGTCATTTGATGACAAATACAAGTAGGGAACACACTCCCAAAACATCTATATTTATGATGTTTTTTTTTTATTCTATGTTTGTTTTTGTTTTTTTTTTGTTTTTTTGTACGATGCAATTGACACTTGTAATTTACATTTCTGCTATATGCAGATTTTAAACTTATCATCGAGACTATTTATTTAGTTCTGCAAGTGTGTGTAAATAAATATTTATACAGTTTCAGTAATTTTAGTAATATTGTTGTATAATACTCATTCTTTAATTTATTTTTTTGGCTTAGTCCCTTTATTAATCAGCGGTCGCCACCGTGGAATGAACTGCCAATTTATCCAGCATGTTTTACACAGTGGATGCCCTTCCAGCTGCAACCCATCACTGGGAAACATCCATACACACAAACTCATATACTACGAACAGTTTTATGGACAGAGAACATGCAAACTCCACACAGAAATGCCAACTGACCCAGCCGAGACTCAAACCAGCGACGTTCTTGCTGTGAGGCGATCGTGTCACCCACTGTGACGTCCCCAATATAAAACGTATATATGTATAATAATATGTTTAAATTTACATTTAGTTTGTATCACATTATGCGCACATATTTCATATCTAAATATAAAAAGTTTCTCAAATATATGCATGCACGTGTGTATATATAAAATAACAATAATATAATATAATAATATAAATATAATATAAATATGATCATTTAAACACATAACATAAGAAATATTCACAGCACACACACTTAAATTATGTCAAAACAAACATTTATTTTGGATGTGATTAATCAGGATAATTTCCCAGGGATGGGTTGCAGCTGGATGGGCATCCACTGCGTGAAAACGTCCCGGATAAGTTGGCGGTTCATTCCGCTGTGGCGACCCTGCATTAATAAAGGGACTAAGCCGACAAGAAAATGAATAATCAGGATAAATTTTTGCCCAGCACTAATCAAAAATAAAAACTTTTTAGCCTGTATTTAAGAATTACAATGCAAATCCAATTAGAGTATGGATGGGTTAAGGAGTGGGTTGGGGTATATTCATATATTTATCATAAAATAATCAATATTATTGTCATATCATTATCTAATTATCATATAATACTCATATTAATATTATAATAATAATTTAATGTTTGTTTTTTGCATATTATAAAAAACACAAATCGTGTGTGTGTGTGTGTGTGTGTGTGTGTGTGTGTGTGTGTGTGTGTGTGTGTGTGTGTGTGTGTGTGAAGGTGTGTGCCGTTCCTCCAGAATGTGATCTAGATGTCCTGCTTCTCCAAGAGGAGGAAACCTGCCACAACATCATCAAACAGGAGAACCGGACAGAGAGCAGCTCCACACACACAGGCGAGCCACTACACACACACACACACACACACACACCTAATGAGCAGATTGAGTTCATATGGAGGGCAGCTATTTTCGATACGTCCCAGAGTGTTTTCCACACACACACACACACATCAAGACACCTAATTCCCCCTTTATACTTGTCGTTTTTGTGGACAAACACAGTGATGAGTGTTTATGTGTGTTCCTAAGAGGTGTAATGCGATATCAGGGGGGAAGTTTAGACAACGGCCTCCATTATCCATATTCCATAAATCACAACCCTTATCGGATTATGGATATATAACGCCCTCCGGCGCAGTGAGTACACACACAATTACTGCTCTAATGCTGGCAGCACTCAGGATACACTGTAATGTGAGTGTAAGTGTGTGTGTGTGTGTTTCGGTGAGAGTATTATCATATCTGAAGCTCTGTTTAGTCATATAGTGCTTTGGAGGACAATGAGAATCAATTAGAGTTGATGATTTATGATTGCAGCACTGGTGCAATGTGGACGTGTCCAGCTACTTCTTAAAGTTGAGATAAGTTCATGCACATAAATAAGCAGCGGCTGTGTTTCCATGCACCTATTTTTAAATGCATGTTGGAGTATTGCGTATTAAAATGCTTAATGGAAATGACACGATAAAAAATTTGAGTAGGATAAACACACTTTTTATCCAATAATAAAAAATGCACATCATAAACTTTGCTGTTAACAGATTTAGTCAGTAAAGTCTGCTTATGTGCTTTATAAGTCTTCATGCTGTGGTTCAGTTTTAAAGCTGTTGTTGTAAGCTGTTTGGACTGGACTGTGTGGAGTATAGTACGTCCACAGTCATATTGAAGTGATAGAAACACAATAAGTTTCTGACGTAAAAATTGGATCTGAATCTCTGCAATTTCAAGGCCGACCGCAATGTGACGTAGGAGTGGGGTTTCCTTGCACACTGAATTGATTGACAGGCGCGTACTAATATGTCTCCATAGTAACCCGTATAAACATATTCACAAGACAATCCCAAGCGGCAGCCTCGTGCTTTTCCTCGTGAAGCAAATACGGAAGTAAATGAAACTTCAATTCACCAAAATTCCGCTAGTCCTGGCTCCATAATAGAGCCGATTTCTATTGAGCCCACTTTTAAAATGGCCTTTACAGCAGAAAAAAGATGTTTACAGCCTGGTACAAAGAACGATTTTGGGTCATATAGCTAATATTACCCTTCATGACAGCTGTGAGGGGGTGAATTGTTTTATAACTCATCCTGTTACTTTATATTAGGTTATATTAAGTCTGCATAATTAAGGGCGTGGCCACTTGAGTGACAGCTCGGTCTCGCTGATCACCGTCACTTCACCTCATCTGATTCCGGCTGATTAGCTGCTGAACTTGGCATATACATCATATTTTTCTGTTGTTTTATGTGGCTTTACACAGTCCGTCGCCTTTTGGGATTATTTCCTACGATTATCAGATACTATAGCATGCTGTGTGCACTTAATTGTGCTCACAAACCATTCACTTGGCCTCCATTTCCCAGCTGAGTGAAATTATATACTTATATACCATCTCTATACATGTATTTGTTTTATTTCGGATCATTTATCATTTATAATATTCTTTAGCAACCCGGGCTCATTGTGGAAACGTAGCCCCGCGGACGTTTCTGCGGACCGCGATTTACGTCCCGGGAGGTACATATTCGAGCGGTTTTTGTTTTCGCTGATCCGCGAGAGGCTGCTGTGCGTGCTTTTTCGCGTCTCGGGCCCCTCTCGGGAGCGCGCGCCGTTCGCGCTTGCGCGAAAAGCCGCCGGATCGGCCGCCCTCCTCTTCCTCCTCCTCCTCCTCCTCCTCCTTCCCTAAACCCGAGCGACGGTTCGCAAAAGCCGTTCAGAAAAAAAAAAAAGCAAAAGCCCTCGTCTTTGATTTCGACCGCGTTTTCGGATCCCGCCGCGTTCTCGCCCTTATTTTTCGGATTCCGTTTTTCGCCTTACCTGATTTCCGGAACCGCTGTTCCCCGGACTCGATCCCGGTCATCGTCCCCGCGGCCGGCTCCTCCTCGTCCTCCTCCGGGGCCTCCGCTCCGCCGACGCAACGCTGTGAGCTAAGCGGACAAACTGGTTGCATCGGGAGAGTCCTCCACTCAGAGGCGAGCCGTCGGCCGGCAAGCGCGAAGAGAAGGGGCGGAGCGGCGCCACACCGCCCCGCAGCGTTCGCTCGAAAAAAAACTAAACGCGGCCTTACGTACCTCCAGCCACGTAAATCGCGGTCTCCAGAAACGTCCGCGGGGCTACGTTTCTAGAATGAGCTTGGGTTGTTCTTTAGAGCTGTAATGCACTGCAGAATCTGCCAGATTGATTAGCTGTAGACTCTCCGCGACCGTCACAAATCGGCTACATCTGGCAACACTGGTTGAGGGCGGCGTGATAGTCCTTTGCGGCAGTTCAGCTTGCTCTGGCCCTGCTGGTAGCTTCTTTTTAGCACCTATGGGTGACGTCACAGATACTACGTCCATATCTTTTACAGTCTATGGACAAGACGTGCGCAAAGCAACCGGGATTAAAAGATCTGTTCAGCTCTCTGTGATCATCTGCAGCTCAAGAATAAGTTTCAAACATTTCTAAAACAGTTCATGTTTGTAATAAATTCATCTCCACAGCCTCGTGTCAGTACAATTATAAAAGAAGACACTTCAATCCAAGTTTGTGGATGTTAAATCAGGTTTATTTTGCACATTAACATAACAGATGTCCATATAGCAGTGGATATTACCCGTGCATCCTGTCACATTTGCTGTGCAAAACATCCCAAAGTTAAACATATGTATGCGTGTGTGTGCATGTGCACGCGTGTGAACTTTGTAATGACATTGTGTGTGACTCATCATTGCAGAAAGGCTTGCATTAACTCCACAACATTCATTCATTCATTCATTTTTCTTCGGCTTAGTTTCCTTCAACACACTCATACAATACGGCCAGTTTAGTTGATCAGTTCCCCTATAGCGCATGTGTTTGGACTGTAGGGGAAACCGGAGCACCCGGAGGAAACCAACATGAGGAGAACATGTAAACTCCACACAGAAACACCAACTGACCCAGCCGGGACTCAAACCAGTGACCTTCTTGCTGTGAGGCCACAGTGCTAACCTCTGAGCCACTGTGTCTCCTCACACTTAGAATTACATAATATTTTGTTTATTACACACAGTTAATATTGTGTGGTCAAGACCTAAAACAATTACACTTGCTGCATTGAGCGAGACCTGTTGAATGATAATTGACGCAACACTGTCCGTTACGCATGATGAAAAACACAACACCTGCTGATATGTCCGATGCATATTTTCAGCCGTTTCCTATCTCATGCAGCCAAAAGCTGTCCGTGCTCATTTTTAGCTCTTGAAATGTGTAACCCTATTTTTAATCTGGTGTTGTAAAGGATGTACTTCAGTGTTAAGAGTATGCGCTGAGGTCTGTGTTATTTCACCAGCGTTCAGATCTCTGGCCACTGCACTGTGTATTATAGTGTGTGTTAATGCTCACTCTTGTGGTCCTCACACCCACTTGAGCATTTGAAATGCACCCTGTAAGTGGTCAAGTGCAAAGACCCCACGTGTGTGTAGGTTTGCCAGGATAACTAATGTTTGTTGTGCAATATTCATTCATTCATTTTCTTGTTGGCTTAGTCCTTTTATTAATCCGGGGTCGCCACTGCGGAATGAACCGCCTGTTGTGCAATATATTGTAATTAAAATATTGTGATAAGTGGTATTATTGTCATTTTAAAGACACAAATCCGCCAAAAATTTAAATTCTGCCACCATTTACTCATCCTTCACTTGCTCCAAACCTGTTTGAGTTTCTTTCTTCTATTAAAACAAAAGAAGATCTTTTGAAAAATGTTGGATATCGGTAACCGTCGACTTCTATCATATTTGTTTTTCCTACTAAAAGTTTCCAGTATTCTTCAGAATATCTTCTTTTTTGTTCAACAATAACAAAAAGAAAATCCTTAAAGATTTGAAATCAAAATCTGGAATCAATCTCAAAGATTTGGAGGGAAGGAGTGAATACTACACTCCTGTGTAGTCCACAGGTGTGTTGCATAACCTGGTTTCTGGAAGTTCCTCTGTCTGTTTTCCACTCTCGGGCCTCCAGTAATAAAGCTGTCAGTGTGAACAGCGCCTGAGATTCTCAAAATACCGCTCGTCCTTTATGTACACAGGAAACAGTCAATACAGGCCTGTCAACACAGCCAATCACAATAGCAGTATAATGCTGTACAGATCTCCTCAGACAGAGAGAGAGAGAGAGAGAGAGAGAGAGAGAGTACAAAACCAAAGCAAGATAATTTAAGGTTATTATTATCACTATTATTTTGTTAATGAATTTAGTCATTTATTTTTATTATTAATTTCTAGAGTATTTTAAATATATTATTTAATACATGCGTAATCATTTACATTATTTATTAAATATTATTTATTTGTATTATTTTTGCATAGAGTATTCATACAGTTGTTTAATTATTTTACATATCTAGTTTTTATGTATTATATACTTATTCATGTATTGTACAATTGCACAATTTAAATTGATAACATATACATGTCACTGTGTTGGCCTCAGTGGAAAAATATATATTCAGAAATCGGAGAGTTTCAATGTTTCGTGTGTGTTTTAGTCACTGTGAGTCAGCTATTAATAGTAAATATTATAATGTTTTTGAACCATTATTATAAACTGCTGTGCAAAGGCAAAATATTTATCACGTTTATATGTATTTTGAGCCATTTTGGTTGCTTTTCTTTAATAGGCAGATTTCTGTTCTCCTAACTATAATTAATTTGACATCAAAATGTCTAAATTATTTATTATTAAATCGTTATTGTCACTCTACAATTACACACTCTAGCAAGTTAAGGTCTCTTGCTTTTGCAGGGCAGTATAGCAAATAATATTATACTCTATATATTGCAGTATTTACAACTCCTTGTTAATGCATGTTCCAGCATACTGTAGTATTACAGTAATCTTATAAACGAAAATAAATATTGTAGTATACGTTTTGGTTTTTACTACAGTAAACTGTGGTGTATTGTAATATAATATACCCTATAGTTGTTACATTTGTTTATATTACTATAGTTGTTGTTACAATAGCAAATGTAGAATCTCTAAAACAGATTAATTACTATAGTGGTTGTTACCATAGCAACTGTAGAATCACCACAACAAATTAATGACAATAGTTGTTGTGTTACCATAGCAACGGTAGAATCACCACAACAGACTAATTACTGTAGTTGTTGTGTTACCATAGCAACTGTAGAATCGCCACAACAGAATAATGACAATAGTTGTTGTGTTGCCATAGCAACTGTAGAATCGCCACAGCAGATTAATTACTGTAGTTGTTGTGTTGCCATAGCAACTGTAGAATCGCCACAGCAGATTAATTACTGTAGTTTTTGTGTTGCCATAGAAACTGTAGAATCACAACAGACTAATTACTGTAGTTGTTGTGTTACCATAGAAACTGTAGAATCACCACAAAAGACTAATTACTGTAGTTGTTGTGTTACCATAGAAACTGTAGAATCACCACAAAAGACTAATTACTGTAGTTGTTGTGTTGCCATAGCAACTGTAGAATCACCACAACAAATTAATTACTGTAGTTGTTGTGTTACCATAGCAACTGTAGAATCACCACAACAGACTAATTGTTGTTGTTTTACTATAGCAACTGTAGAATCACAACAACAGATAAATTACTATAGTTGTTGTGCAACCATAGCAACAGCAGAATCACCACAACAGATTAATTGAAATACTTTCCTGTAGTATGGCTCAAAAACACTCTAGTATTTATTATAAAATACTTTTTTATATATTGTAGCAGGAGTATTCCACTAAAAAAGCAGACTTAGGTTCAGCAGCCCAGTTGTCTACAGCTGTGTGGTGTGATTGAGATTTGTCCTCTTAGAAATGCATTGCTCTGGCCAAATCTGTGAATAGAATGTGGTGTTTTTACTGACCGACCCATTGTATCTTCAACCTACTGCCAGTGAACTTTTCAACACAGGCCAGGACTTGGTCTTATTAGCTGGTACTGTACGAAATGTGTACAGCTGACTTTAAATGCTTTTAAATATTACTTAATAAACATGTTTGGTTTTCAAGGCAAGCTTTTATATTGCCTGCAAGTTAAAAGCAGTTTTAAAAGCTTGACGTTGGAATGTTGTAGTCATATTGCTAATACGTTGTCGTGTACTATAATACTATAAATTACTATAGTATTTGTAGTAAAATACAGAAGGCTCTGTTTATAGACATTAAGACATACGTTTAGACAGTACCTGCTGGTAATTTAAAGGCGATCTGTTACACCGCTTTTCACAAGCTGTATTATAAATCTCCAGTGCGCCCACAATGTGTCTGTGAAGTTTCAGCTGGACAAACCCTCCAGATGATTTAATATAGCTTTTCAGATTTGCCCCATTTGGTTGTGAGCGAAAGCACACATTTTTTGTGTGTCCCTTCAAATGCAAATGAGCTTTTACTCCTTGCCCACTCTCCAGAAGTGGACGTGGTCTTTGCTCATTATTCTGCTAGAAGAAGAATTATTCACTCTAGAGACATCAGAGACGCATTTCACATCTTGAAAAGAGGCAGAATAGGTCTTCTTTATGTTTGCTTTAATTATTTTAATTTATAAAGACAAAATGCCATTTTCAATTACTTATCCAAAAGATGCACTGGATTTTCAGATTTTAGTGTTTGGGTAGAGCATGTAAGACTTTTGGCTTTTCAGATTTGCTCCTTATTGTCCTTCATCTCCTCCAAACAGGCTGCAGTGCATTATGGGACGATCTGAACTGTTGGCCTCATGCAGAAGCTGGAGAGACCGTTTCACAGCCCTGCCCCAGTTTCCTGCGGGTCAAAGGTCAGATGAACCAGTTGAATATCTATCTGTCTGTCTGTCTGTCTGTCTGTCCGTCCGTCCGTCCGTCCATCTATATGTCTGTCTGTCAGTCTGCCTACCTACCTACCTACCTACCTGTCTGCCTGCCTGCCTACCTGTCTGTCTGTCTGTCTGTCTGTCCGTCCCTCCGTCCATCTATATGTCTGTATGCCTGTCTGTCTGTCTGTCTGTCTGACTGTCTGTCTGTCTGTCTGACTGTCTGTCCGTCTGTCCGTCCATCTATATGTCTGTCTGTCTGTCTACCTACCTACCTACTTGTCTGCCTGCCTGCCTGCCTTTCTGTCTGTCTGTCTGTCTATCTATCTATATCCTTATATTATAATGTTATAGCTACATTTATAATACTGCTATGAGCTTCTCACACCTCCAAAAGCCACCGCATCGTGTCCATTGCTTTTCGTCTTCTGATGCGCTACTGCTTTATTAGAGGTGAAGAAAGACCACAGTGGCAAATCCCAACACACTAAACGACACTTCTCTGAGCAATATTTGAGCAAGTTTATCCGGAAGTGATGATTTTGTTGTCTTTGACTAATTGAATGTAAACGCTGCTTCATTCACTAATGTTTTATGTGATATTCCCGTCTAATTTTAGTCTAGTCTGAAGTCTAATTGGCATCTTTGGGTGGAAGCATAGCTTATGATTGTGTTGTTTGTCCTGTGTGTTGTCTCTGCAGGAGCTGTGATGAAGAACTGCACTGAGAACGGCTGGTCTGTAACCTTCCCTCCGTATGAACTCGCCTGTGGACACGGACTCAATGACAGCTTTCACTTTCCCAGCGACTCGGTACCTCAAACATCATTCATTCATTCATTTTCCTTCAGCTAAGTCCCTTGTTTATCAGGGGAATTAATTTTAGAAAATCAACAAATAAAGGGTATAATAATTAAAAGGATGTCACATCATTAAACATGGTAGGGCTGCACAAAATTTGCACAACTCCTTTTGGCTGAGCTGATGCTGAAGTTTTTGAGAAGTGTTCATTTAAAGGGCACCTATGGTGAAAAATCTACTTTTCAAGCTATTTGGACAGACATGTGTGTATATAAAGTGTATAGACCATCATATTGGGCTGATATAAACACACACAGTCCTTTTATTTTAATTGAACAACATAAAAACGGTGGACCAATTAGAGCGGTTTTCAGACCGACCGCAACTTTACGTAGGAGTGCGATCCCCCCGCCCACCGAATTGATTGACAGCTGCGCGCATTAACATGTTCCGGTAGTCACGTGTATATGTCAACAAGACCAGGCAGACATACGCAAAGCAACCGGGAATAAAAGCTCTGTTCTGTTCGCACGGATCAGCAATCATCATCAAATGTGATTAAGAGTAAGTTTCACATGTTTTAAGTGTTTTAAAACAGGGCACGTGTGTAAAGAATTACAGCGATTTACCCCAGCTTTACTTCATCAGCACAGCCGCGTGTCAGAACAATTATAAAGTAGACGCTTCAATCCCGGTTTGTGGAAGTTAAATCAGGTTTATTTTGTACATTAGCATCACAGATATCCACACAGCACTGGAGGTTAGCCTGTATCCTGACATATTTGAGTGCAAAACAGTGCTAAGCACACTGCGCTCTGTCTGTCTGCCTGCCTGTGTGTGTGTGTGTGTGTGTCAGCTGCGGTGTGCGTGTGTATCTCTGTGTGTGTGTGTGTGTGTGTGTGTGTGCGTGTGTGCTCGCGCTTGAACTTTGTTACGATATTGAGTGTGACTCATCAATGCAACTTCACAATACTGATTAGTAAAGATGAGTTCTTACTGTAGTATTTTTCACAAACGCTACGCGAGACCTTCTTCCTTTAAGTTTGTCTGTTGTCTGACGCAGCTGAGGGAGGAGATTAAAGCACGCGGGAAGGCACGTAGAAACAGTAGGCGCCTTTGTCGTCTTAAAGGCGCAGTACGTCAAAACCACCCCCTGCTGGAAATCAGTAATAAACAGCATCTTGTAAAAGGTATAATGAACAATCTGATGGGTGTTTTGAGCTGAAACTTTATATACACATTCTAGAGACGCAAAAGACTTATATTAAATCTAAATAAAGGGGTAACCTAGGTGCCCTTTATAGTCAGGCTTGAGATATTTAATCCCTATAAGGGTTAGCTTCTCAATATAAATTAAAATCAGACTTTTAATTTTACAATCCAAATAGACATTTTCAGTCCAAATTGAGTTTCAAGTCAGTAATCCGAATCTTTCTATGAGAATTTCAGTCAGTGCTTCCTTCAGTCTCAAGTTCACATGCATTTGCTTTTTTCTGCGGGAGTGTAAAAGCCACATCATTTTGCCATATCCTAAGTCTTTCACTTGGAAGTCAGTCTACAGACTTTCATAGAGACCTGAGGGAGTCAGGGATGATCCTGTTTGGCATTTTCATAACTCCACAACATGCTTCTACATGTGCAATAAAAAGAACAAAAATAAACTTGAAACTTGCAGCTCATTTTTATTTAGGGACACAAAATAAATACACAAAGATGTTGTTCTTATATGCAATAATGTGCCCATCTTTGTGCTGTGTCAGGTGCTGGTCTCAGACGAGTACTTCTTCTATGTGAAGATCATGTATTCAGCAGGATACGCCGTCTCTCTTGTGTCACTCAGCATTGCTCTTACAGTGCTGTGTGTGTTCAGGTAACAGGCTGAGTGTGTGTGTGTTTTTACATCTGTGTTATTAGCCTGTGAAGCAATGTTTCTCAACTGGTTTGGCCATGGCACTCATTTTTTCCTCGGTCATTAGCTTGTATATATATATATATATATATATATATATATATATATATCGTCAGAATTATTTGCCCTCCTGTGAATGCTTTTTCTTTGTCAAATATTTCCCACATCATATTGAACAGATTCAGGAATTGTACACAGTATTTCCCCTAATATGTGTTCATCTGGAGAAAGTCTTATTTGTTTTATTTCAGCTAGAATAAAAGCAGTTTTTAATAGTTTTAAAGCCATTTTATTCGCCCCCTTCAGCAATATTAGTGTTGGATTGTCTCCATAATAAACCACTGTTATACAATGACTTGCCTAATTACCCTAACTTTACCCTGATTACCCTAGTGAAGCCTTTACATGTCACTTTAAGCTGAACACTAGTGTCTTGAAGAATATCTAGTCTAATATTATGTGCTGTCATCATGACACAGAGAAAATAAATCAGTTATAAGAGATGAGTTATTAAAACTATTATGATTAGAAATGTGCTAAAAATAAATCTTAGAAATGTGGGAAAAATATAAATAATGGTTCAATTTTATATGTTTATATGTTCAAATATATTAGCTATAATTTTGACATTCTGTAGATGTAAAACACAATCATGCTAAATATGTGCTTTATAAGTGCTAATAAATATCCAACATATTAATAACAGGCAAGCAATTAATAGTGAGAATTGGTCTCTTGTACTAAAGTGTTACCGTTGCCATATACTCTCACCAGTCACTTTAGGAAATATCCAGTGAGCGGCAGTTCTGTGGGCGCAAATGCCTTGTTAATGCCAGAGGTCAGAGGAGAATGGCCAGACTGGTTCCAGCTGATAGAAAGGAAACAGTAACTCAAATAAGCACTCGTTACAACCGAGCTCTGCAGAAGAGCATCTCTGAACACACAACACGTCCAACCTTGAGGCGGATGGGCTACAGCAGCAGAAGAGCACACCGGGTGCCGCTCCTGTCAGCTAAGAACAGGAAACTGAGGCTACAATTCACACAGACTCACCAAAACTGGACAATAGAAGATTGGAGAAACGTTGCTGCTCTGATGAGTCTCCATTTCTGCTGACACATTCAGATGCTCGGGGCAGAATTTGGTTCAACAACATGAAAGCATGGATCCATCCTGCCTTATATTAACAGTTAGTGGTGGTGTAATGGTGTGGGGGAGATTTTCTTTGGGTCCATTAGTACCAATTGAGCATCAACGCCACAGCCTACCTGAGTATTGCTGCTGACCATGTCCATCCCTTTATGAGCACAGTGTCTCCATCTTCTGATGGCTACTTCCAGCAGGATAACGCAGCATGTCATAAAGCTCAATCATCTCAGACTGGTTTCTTGAACATGACGATGAGTTCACTGTACTCAAATGGCCTCCACAGTCACCAGAGCTCAATCCAATAGAGCAGCTTTGGGATGTGGTGGAACGGGAGATTGGCATCATGGATGTGCAGCTGACAAATCTGCAGCAACTGTGTGATGCTATCATGACAATATGGAGCAAAATCTCTGAGGAATATTTCCAGTAGCTTGCTGGATCTACACCACAAAGGATTAAGGCCGTTCTGAAGTCAAAATGGATTCAACCCGGTAATAGTAAGATGTACCTTATAAAGTGGCCAGTGTGTATATATAGTGCATATGCATGTTTTTTTTTTTTTTTTTGGGTGTAAAACAAAAAGTGTAATCTCTAAGAAAAGCAGCCTGCTGCATGATCCTGGGATCATATTCACAGCACAAATAATGAAAGATGAGTCACGCAATGAAGATAGAATAATTATGGATAATGGAGCACTGATAAGGAAACTCGCTTTAGCAACTAATGAACAACAAAAACAACAAAGAGCAGAAATACACTGATTTTCATATCAGGAAAATATGAGAAATTAAAGCTGATGAAAACAACATTAAACACGATTACATTCACTTTTAAAAGAAGATGATAATAACACTCTAAATCATCTGGACAAGAAGCTACATGAAGAACATGCGAGGAAGAAAGCGTCCTGACTGATTGTGCTGAATTTATCTGAGCCTAAACCATCATTAAACATCAGCCAAAGAATTCAGCCATCCCTGATCCAAGATCCTCTCGCTGTACAGCCTGGCTCTGCGGTGATAAACATGTTTAATATTGTAACGTTTACATTTGGGTGCGTTTAGCTGAATGTCTCATTTAGAGGAATTCCACATGCCAGACTGGACTAAACACTTTTATTTGCAGGCTTCGTGCTCTCAAATCTGACCCCCGTTCGGTGGTGTACGATAATGATTTACACATGCTCAAATCACTGTAGTTGAGGGCAGTTTTTAGATATAGGAATAGCTAGATTTGTTTTCTCTTTGCCATGATGACAGCACATAATATTAGACTAGATATTCTTCAAGACACTAGTGTTCAACTTAAAGTGACATTTAAAGGGCCATGAAACCCCCTCGTTTCAGCAGGGTGTTTTCACACCTCTACTTTGGAAAAAGTCAGAAAAGTGGGCGTGTCCAGCTCTGTTTAGGGGGGAGTGTCGGAGAAAGAAAAGAGGCTTAGTGTGGGAGTGTCTATTTGGGCGCGCTGAGTTTCAGAGTCAAAACACACACACACACACAGGGGAGAAAGGGACTGTGTTTACATGGACATCTGAAGTCGAATTATTTGCCAAATTATTAAATGGTGGACTTTAACTGCAGTTTGGCTCTTTCATTCAGGGAATTCATTCATGTCCCTCGCGACAAACGAGATATTTGATTATTTGATTCGAGGAGCTGCTCTAAGCGTGTATTTTTCATGCAATGTTTGATACCGCACGGCGAATGAGAGAAAAAAACCCTCCGCATTTCCCGGAAACTTAGATGCACACGGCAGGTAGCTTCAGAAAGTCGCGTGTGTTATTTCGGTCACACTATGCGGTGAAAATCCTACACGAGGTTAAAGTTTGGTTGTGGTGCTAACATGTTTACACTCGGTGCAATAGTTAACGTTAGTTCGATACGAACAAACTGAATAAACAAAGAGCACTGGTCACTCACTTACTAAATCTGTAGAGACAGAACAATCACCAGCAACTAGAGCCGCGTCTTTATTAAGAGGAGACTAAAGCGAATCCGGATCTCAGCGTTTGCAGATGAGAACAGCTCTCAGGTAAACAATAATCCTCCTTAGACACGTAAGTTATTGTTGTCGAGCGTCGCGTACACTGTTAATCCACACGTGACTCCAGCTGCGCTCTCACAGAGAGAAAATGAAAACAAAACTGAACTGCAGCAAACTATAAAAGCAACACTTCACGCTTGTTTTGCCAACACAACGTGGCGTCTCTGTCGTCTAAACACTGTGACAGTAATGAATATTAATGAAGTTGCACAATAGAGCGCACTGATTGGTTTGTACCAAGCCTTAATCATGCATTAAGGCAGCACACTGTGAGACGTAATAAGACACACTCTGGCACAGACGTCCAGTCTGCACGCTGGAATACACGCTATTATGTCATGACCGTGACGCAGCTTCAAAAATTCGTTTCAAACCGGAAGTACGAATTTGCTTGAAATAACGCAAAAACAACCAATTTACACTTTCCAGTGAAATATAGGTGTCCTAATAGTGTTTACAGCAGTGTGGGACACATATACGACTGTCAACAGCTCAACACATGTGTTTTGGTGTTTCGTGACCCTTTAAAGGCTTCACTAGGGTAATTAAGGTAAAGTTAGGGTAATTAGGCAAGTCATTGTATAACAGTGGTTTGTTCTGGAGACAATCCAACACTAATATTGCTGAAGGGGTGAATAATATTGACCTTAACATGGCTTTAAAACAATTAAGAACTGCTTTTATTCTAGCCAAAATAAAACAATTAAGACTTTCTCCAGCAGAACAAATATTAGAGGAAACACTGTGAGAAACTCCTGAATCTGTTCAACATCATCTGGGAGATATATGACAAAGATTCACAAGAGGGCAAATAATTCTGACTTCAACTGTGTGTCTTTAAAGTAACTGGCAAACAAATGAACGAATCTGAATGTTAGTGTGTGTGTGTGTGTGTGTGTGTGTGTGTGTGTGTGTGTGTGTGTGTGTGTGTGTGTGTGTGTGTGTGTGTGTGCAGATCCGCAGCTTGAGTCTCTCAGCGTGTGCTTTAATAATGTTTCTGTGATGCTGAAGTGTGATTTGAGGTATGATTGTGATTTGTGTTCAGGAAGCTGCACTGCACACGTAACTTCATCCACATGCAGCTTTTCCTGTCCTTCATCCTGAGAGCTCTGTTCATCTTCATCAGAGACGCTGCGCTGCATTACTCTCAGGAGTACTACCACTGCAACTCACATCCGGTACACACACACACACACACACACACACACACACACACACAAACACACACACACACACACACACACACACACACACACACACACACACACACACACACACACATAACAGCATTATCCAGCACATATAGATGGTAAACGGATGCGCAGATAAGCTGATGTGTTTCCGGGTTTTCCTCAGCCGGGCTGTAAAGTGGCGCTGTTCCTCTCCAATTACTGCATCCTGGCTAATTACAGCTGGCTGCTGGTGGAGGCTCATTACCTGCACAGCCTCATCAACCTCTCACTGCGCTCGCAGAAGAAGCGCCTGCACTGGTACATCCTGCTCGGCTGGGGTGAGCTATCCAAATATACATTCATTCATTTTCCTTCGGCTTAGTCCCTTATCAGGGGTCGCCACAGCGGAATGAACCACCAACTTATTCAGCATATGTTTTACGCAGCAGATGTCCTTCCAGCTGCAACCCAGTACTGGGAAACACCCATACACATTCATTCACACACACTTATACACTACGGCCAACTTAGCTCATCGGTTCCCCTATAGTGCATGTGTGACTGTGGGAGAAACCGGAGCACCCAGAGGAAACACACGCCAACACAGGATGAACATGCAAACTCCACACAGAAATTCCCAGATCTAATTTAATTAATCATTAAAAATTAATTAAAATGAATTATGTAGCCAGAGGTATGTCACGGGTCAATTGGTGCTTTTGAAAACACTATCGGTTGGGTTTAGGGAAGTGGGTGGGAGGGTCAGTCGGTGCTTTTGAAAACACTGTGGGTTGGGTTTAGGGAAGGGGGTGGGCGGGTCAGTCGGTGCTTTTGAAAACACTGTCGGTTGGGTTTAGGAAAGGGGGTGGGTGGGTCAGTCGGTGCTTTTGAAAACACTGTCGGTTGGGTTTAGGGAGGGGGGTGGGCGGGTCAGTCGGTGCTTTTGAAAACACTGTTGGTTGGGTTTAGGGAGGGGGGTGGGCGGGTCAGTCGGTGCTTTTGAAAACACTGTCGGTTGGGTTTAGGGAAGGGGGTGGGCTGGTCAGTCGGTGCTTTTGAAAACACTGTTGGTTGGGTTTAGGGAGGGGGGTGGGCGGGTCAGTCGGTGCTTTTGAAAACCCTGTCAGTTGGATTTAGGGAAGGAGGAGGGTGGGTCAGTCAGTCAGTCGACAGCGGCCTCTGGTGGATTTATGTGAGAAAAGCAGGTGTGAATGGCACTTGTGAGAAGTTTGAGATCTGTAAAAGCGTACACAGCAGCCTCTGGTGGATTCGCAAAAACAAAAACTGCACTAAACGTAGCTCCTGGGATGCATTTGGCGCTCTCCAGAAATGTACTGTATACATGGGGTACGTAATCAGAATGGGCCTGGGTTGCTTTTGATATTTAATCTTTTATTTAATATATACACAACTAGCATACTAATAAAATGAGACTTGTTCCTGCAGGAATCCCGATGCTCATCATTATCAGCTGGAGTTTGGCCAAATATCTGCACCAGAATGAAGGGTACGTTCACACACTTTCTGAAAAAAGTCCTGTTTGGAGTGGGTAAAGCAGTAGTTATATACTGTTTTGGGGTCAGTCTGATCTCTCTGGAGACTTGCTTTGTTTATACCAGCCTCCTCTGGACAATTATTTATTATATCTGTATTATATAAGAGAGGCTATTTTAAACCTGCATGAGAACACAATGTGTGTGCGTGTGTGTGTGTGTGTGTGTGTGTGTGTGTGTGTGTGTGTGTGTGTGTGTGTGTGTGTGTGTGTGTGTGTGTGTGTGTGTGTGTGTGTGTGTGTGTGTGTGTGTTTGTGTGTGTGTGTGTGTGTGTGTGTGTGTGTGTGTGTGTGTGTGTGTGTGTGTGTGTGTGTGTGTGTGTGTGTGTGTGACAGATGCTGGGAGACAAGAGATCATGGCTGGATATGGTGGATCCTGCGAGTTCCCGTCATCATTTTTATCACAGTGAGCAAACATTCTCCTCGATTGTCTCAGATTTACACTGCAGAAATGCTTTTCTTGCTAAGAGTTTCTGTCTTGTTTCTAGTCCAAATATCTCCAACTGTCATTTAAAGGTGCTCTTATGAACTATAATGAACATTCACTCAAGTAAAGAGTTACCTTATATTTTTAAATATTCAATAGCTAATGCAACAAACAGTTACACAACAAAAAAAGGCCGTTTTAGTTCCCATAACTGTGTTTTCAGGTGAACATGCTGTTTTTTCTGAGCATTATTCGGACGTTAGTGGGAAAACTGAAAGCAGCTGACATGCACGGAAATGAAATTAACCATCACAGGTGAGAGAAAATAGCACATTTATTACCACTACAGCTACAAAACACTATTGCAAAAGTACAGCAAACAATATGCAAGACATGGAAAGTAATTTGGTTTGGCTCATACACACACTCCTGTTTAATAACACTTCAGACTAACTAAAAATTCACACCATTTACTGGCTTATTACCTGCCTATTATTATGATATTAACTGTTTATTAACACTTACTAACACAGTATGATCTTATTCTGCATTTGTATACCTAAACCAGGGGTGTCCAAACTTGGTCCTGGAGGGCTGGTGTCCTGCAGATTTTAGCTCCAACTTGCCTCAACACACCTGCAAGGATGTTTCTAGAAAGCCTAGTAAGAGCTTAATTAGCTAGCCCAGGTGTGTCTGATTGTGGTTGGAACTAAACTTTGCAGGACACCGGCCCTCCAGGATCGAGCTTGGACATGCCTGAAACCAACCACTATTAATAAGCAGCAAATTATTAGTCTATTGAGTTAAAAGTATAAGTTAATGGTTTGATAATAGTGTGAATTGTTCATTGAAATCAAGTGACCAATATATTTATATGATTGAAATCTTTCTTATAAATTATTTATTTTAAACCTGTTTTTAAACACATAATACACTCGCTGGCCACTTTATTAGGTACACCTTATTGGTACTGGGTTGGACCCCATTTTGCCATCAAAACTGCTTTAATCATCCATGGCGTAGATTCAGCAAGCTACTGGAAATATTCCTCAGAGATTTTGCTCCATATTGACATGATAGCATCACACAGTTGCTGCAGATTTGTCGGCTGCACATCCATGATGCCAATCTCCCGTTGCACCACATGCCAAAGCTGCTCTATTGGATTGAGCTCTGGTGACTGTGGAGGCCATTTGAGCACAGTGAACTCATCGTCATGTTCAAGAAACCAGTCTGAGATGATTGAGCTTTATGACATGCTGCGTTATCCTGCTGGAAGTAGCCATCAGAAGATGCTGTAGCCTGCTGTAGCCCATCCGCCTCAAGGTTGGCCGTGTTGTGTGTTCAGAGATGCTCTTCTGCAGAGCTCGGTTGTAACGAGTGCTTATTTGAGTTACTGTTGCGTTTCTATCAGCTGGAGCCAGTCTGGCCATTCTCCTCTGACATCTGGCCTCATCAAAAAGGCATTCGTGCCCACAGAACTGCCGCTCACTGGATATTTCCTCTTTGTCGGAGCATTCTCTGTAAACCCTAGAGATGGTTGTGCGTGAAAATCCCAGTAGATCAGCAGTTTCTGAAATACTCAGAGCAGCCCGTCTGGCAGCAACAACCATGCCACGTTGAAAGTCCCTTAAATCCCCTTTCTGATGCTCGCTTTGATCACCTGGACCATGTCTACATGCCTAAATGTATTGAGTTGCTGCCATGTGATTGGCTGATTAGAAATTTGCATTAACGAGCAGTTGGACAGGTGTACCTAATAAAGTGTCATTTTAATAACATTTTAACTCTTCGCTTTGTTTTATGTCTCATACTTGTTGTATTTTACATTTCTTTTATATCTTGTTTATGTAAAGCCTTTTGAATTATCATTGTGTATGAATATAAATACTGGATCAATGATTTTATAAAGCCAAAACTCTCTTTCATGGCGTAGGAAGCTGGCGAAATCCACATTTCTCTTAGTGTCGCTGTTTGGTCTGCAGTATGTGCTCTTCGCCTTTTTCCCTGACCGGGTTAGCGTGCTAACCTTCAAAATCTGGAACGTCATTGAGCTAGCATTAGCATCCACACAGGTAACTTCTAGCTTCTTTTCTCAAACACATTTACACTAGGACAGTCCAGTCAAAGTTATTTGCATTTATGTACATTTATAGTCAGATTTAGGATATTAGAGCTCAGCTGAATGATAGTATGGTTTAATCTCACAACGTCCGACACATTCACATAGGAACAGTCCAGTCAAATGTATTTACATATAGAGAATTGTTCATAATACACATGATTTCAAAGCAGCTTTGTTAATGTTATATACTATAATCCTAATTTATTTATAGTTGCATTTAGCATAACAGAGCTGCATGATAATATAGTTTAATTTAATAATGATAAAGAAATCGGGTAACTGAGATTTGTGGATCCTTCGGGTATGTTTCATTGTACCTTTCAGATGACAATCCACTAGAGGGCGCTGTGTAATTTAGGAAGTATTGGTCCTATATGTTAAATGTTCTTATATATTATGGACCATTTTACATATGTCCTATATTTTATCTGTAGGTCCTATATATTAAATTTTCTTATATATTATAACTCACTTTACATATGTCCTATATATTAAATGTTTTATATATTATAAATCACTTTGCATATGCCATATATTTTATCTCTAGGTCTTATATATTAAATGTTCTTATATATTATATATCACTTTACATATGTCCTGATTTATATCTGTTTGTCCTATATATTATAACTCACTTTACATATGTCCAATATATTATCTGTAGGTCCTATATAATAAATGTTTTATATATTAAGTATCACTTTACATATGTCCTATATATTATATGTTGGCCTCTATATATTAAATGTCCTATATATTATATATAACTTTGCATGTGTCCTATATTTTATCTGTAGGTCCTACATATTAAATGTCCTATATATTATATATCACTTTACATATGTCATATATATTATATGTAGGTCCTATATATTAAATATCCTATATATTCTATATCACTTTACATATGTCATATATATTATATGTAGGTCCTATATATTAAATATCCTATATATTATATATCACTTTACATATGTTCTATATATTATCTATGTGTCCTTTATATTAAATGTTCTTATATATTATATATCACTTTACATATGTCCTATATATTATATGTTGGTCTCTATTAAATGTTCTTAAATATTATATATCACTTTGCATATGCCATATATGTTATCTGTAGGTCATATACATCAAATGCCCTATATATGACATATCACTTTGCAAAAGCCACATATATTATCTTTATGTCCTATAAAATGTCCTATATATTATATATAACTTTGCATGTGTCATATATTTTATCTGTAGGTCCTATATGTTAAATGTCCTATATTTTATATATCACTTTACATGTCATATATATTATATGTTGGTCCTATATATTAAATGTTCTTATATATTATATATCACTTTACTTATTTACTTTACTTTACTTATTACTTACTTTACTTATTATCTATATGTCCTTACATATTAAATGTTCTTTTATATATATATTTCTATATATATATATAATATATAAATATATATATAAACATATCACTTTACATTTGTCCTATATTTTATCTGTAGGTCCTATATATTAAATGTCCTTTATATTTTATAACACTTTACATATGTCATATATATTATATGTTGGTCCTATAAATTAAATGTTCTTATATATTATATATCACTTTACTTATGTTCTATATATTATTTATATGTCCTTACATATTAAATGTTCTTATATATTATATATCACTTTACATTTGTCCTGTATTTTATCTGTAGGTGCTATATATTAAATGTTCTTATATATAATTTTCAATTTACATACTTTACACTTTTTGCATATGTTTATTGTATGTTAGCAAATACATTTGAATTTATATATAGTATTTCACAATATTGTTGATATTTTGCAACCGTATAAACAATAACACATCTGTAATGCGCTATATATTATGCATTGCTGTATGTGGATGTTCTCATGTTTACACAGGTACTATTGTAGGCTAGGTTTTTGAAATGGAGTAAATTGAATCTCAGCTCCGTGTAGCACATACATTTGACACTGTTGTGATGATGAAATTATCCACCATGTCTTTTGGTTCTGCTTCATGTTGTTTTTACCGTTCCAGGGCTTTATTGTGGCACTGCTGTACTGTTTTTTAAACGGAGAGGTGAGTGAATCAAAAGAAATTGACATGTGAATCAAATTACCTCAGGTTATGTTTTCCAGGTTTAATGCATCACAGGTTTCCTGCACATTTTAGCCACACGCGTCAATATTGAGGCCACGTATAGCAGCACAGTTCTGTTTTATGTTTCGCTGGTAAATCTTAACATTTATTGACCTTTTTTGACAGGTACAGTATGAAGTCCAGCGGCGGTGGAGACGGTGGCGTCTGAAGCAGCATTTTCACGGAGAGCCCAGAGTTCATCACAGCTCTCTGAGCAACAGTGGACTCCCGCTGACCCAGGTCTCTCTGCTGACTCGACCCAACACACAGATCACCTGAACAACACTGGTATCTTCAAAAAACAACCCAGGCTCATTGAAAATATGCGAATCAGCCTACAGTTTTTGCTTAATGTAAAATAGATTGCTCCGGATAGGTTTCATTGCACATTTCAGATGACAAATCCACCAGAGGGCGCTGGCAACATTAACCCCAACCCTAACTCTATCCAGCTTAAAGTGACATTTAAATGTTTAACTAGGGTAATTAGGGTAAAGTTAGGGTAATTAGGCAAGTCATTGTATAACAGTGGTTTGTTCTGGAGACTAATATTGCTGAAGGGGGCTAATAATATTGACCTTAACATGGGTTTAAAAACTGCTTTTATTCTAGCAGAAATAAAATTAATAAGACTTTCTCCAGAAGAACAAATATTAGAGGAAACTCCTGAATCTGTTCGACATCATTTGAAAAATATCAGAAAAGGAAATTCACAGCAAGGCGAATCATTTTGACTTCAACCCTATATTATATACTGAGCATTGAATATTGAATCACTCTTCTGGTGCCTGACATCACTCAAATGTCCTCATTCTTAGTTATTATAAAACATATGCCAGCATGCAAATCAAGTAACTTATTACAAGGGAAAAAGCAACAAGTGATGGCAGCGCAATAGGTGATATTAGTAGAAGAGGTCAAGGCATGAAGAATGAAATGTTCTTTGATTTCTTTAGATATTTGAGCTGTATAAGTCTAAATTAAATTATGCAATGTAATATAATGCGTATTCATATACAGTGCTCAGCATAATTGAGTACAGCCCACTTTGAAAATGATTATTTTTATCCATTTCTCAGTAACTATAGGTCATACATTGGTGCATTTGAACAAAACAGATTATTAAGCAGATATACTTATTAAAATAATATTTTAGTCACCGAACATCTTTAGGAATTGAATGATAATATATATAAATTCAAGCAAAATATTGCAAAAATAAAAAACACCCTACAAAATTTCAACTCATTTTTCTATTTTTTTTGCTTTTCTTGAATTAAATTTGTGTTTAAAGGGCACATAGGTTACCCCTTTTTCATATTTATTTTAAGTCTTTTGTGTCCCCAGAATGTGTCTGTAAAGTATCAGCTCAAAACACCCATCAGAGTATTTATTAGAGCTGTCTGAAGTGTCTGTATTACAGCTGGGAAAAGGTTGTTGCTGTTTTTTTGCACTGGGCCTTTAAGGCGAGTCACCGTTCCCACGTGCCTGTCAGCAGCATGCCTCAACACGCCCTCGGCTGCCTCAGGAAGCATATCTCACGCAAAGTTTGTGAGAAATACAACAGTAAGAACTTTACCAAGCAGTATTTGATGCATTTTTTGTGGAGTTGCAACAATGAGTTCACACACACACAGCGCAGACACACACACACACACACACAGCACAGATACGTTGCAAGACACACACGCACATACATAGTGTAGACACGCAGGCAGACACACACACACACATAGCACAGACAAGTAGCGCGGACACACACGCACATACATAGCGTAGACACGCAGGCAGACACACATACATAGCGCAAACACACACACACACAGAGACAGAGAGAGAGACACGAGGCTGTGGTGATGAAGTGAATCTGAAGTGAATGGCTGTACTTCATTACACTCGTGCACACGTTTTAAAACATGTTAAACATGTGAAACTCACTCTTGATCACGTCTGATGATGATTGATGATCCTAGTAAACTGAACAGACCTTTCATTCCCGGTTGCTTTGCGCTCGTCCTGTCTTGTTGATATGATTATATGCATTACTATAGAGACATGTTAATGCACGCAGCTGTCATTCAATATTGGTGGGCGGGGAGATCGCACACCTACAACAAGTTGCGGTCGATCTGTAAACCGCTCCAATTGGTCCACCGTTTATTTGTTGTTAAATTTGAAAAAAAAGGACTGTGTGTGTTTATATCAGCCCAATATGACAGTATATACACTATATACACACAAGTCTGTCCAAACAGCTTGAAAAGAAGATTTTTCACCTTAAGTGCCCTTCAATGTTTTTCTATAACATATAAATTTGGCTGTACTAGTTTTTGGACCGTTATCATAAGTTATTTTCTTAGATAAGCTCCAGATTTGGCTTCAGTACTGACTAATCTAATGTATATGCACCAATATAATATTGTAGAGCTTCCTATTAAACATGAATTTAAAAGAGAGATTTGTGAGGGGTGAACATATATATGCTGAGCACTGTTACACATTTATTGTGTATAGCCATACACCCAATGTGCTTTGCATTGCATTATATTAAATTACGTTCATTTTAGATCTCAGAAATTGAGAAATGTTGAGTAGCGATGAATTATTTTCTATTTTGCCCATGCTAGTTTCCAAACAAATGACTTAATACTGAGTTCTCTTGTTATAAAAGGGGATATCTACTGAAATGAGCACCATTTCGGACTGAATGTTTTGCAGATAAAGTGTGTATTTTATGTGCGAAAAACTTTTATAAGTATAAATATTAAAAAGTAATGAACAGTAGTGTCATGACCCTTTTAATGTGTTTTTTTAAATAGTGTAAATATTTAGAGATGATAATGAAGTATTTAACACCTCACATTAATGTATTCTGAAGTATTGTATGTTGTGAAATACATGCAAATGTAAAGAAACAAATTAAATTAACTGAAGTTTGTGAAATGGCATGTATAGATAGGAGAATATTTTAAATGCTGTATTAAAAATATGTTTAATAAAGTCAGTTAGAAATCACTTATTGTTAAATAAACTATATGACTACCTGTTAGTAGTTATTGCTTATTTACAATTAAAAACTTTACTCTGACCAACATTATGTACATTTATAAAATGAGAACAAAAATAAATGGAAAAACAATTACAGAATGAAACGGGCAGTTAAAGAATTATTTATGATTCAAATAAATCAAACGCAAAATGCAAGTCACACTTATAACATGCATTATCAGAACACAATCTGTAGAAAATGGGAAAGAGAAAGTCTAGCTTTCTAGATTAGCATTCAACCCTAAAACAAAATGCAATGCATCCTTTAAAATATGGGTAAAATTCCTGGAAAAAAACACAGTATATTTTATTCTTAACAAGCCTTCAAAATAGTGCAGATTTAAGGGTTAGTTCACGCAAAAAATCAAGTGGAAATGTACCAAAAAAGGAGCACAAAAGTGTTTGTGGAGCTTCCGGCGATCACATAGACATATCATCTGTTTTGAAGATGTTTTGGTCCTTTCTGGACTTTGAACATCTCTGGACACTTGCCTATGGAGGATGAGAGAGCTCCAGGAATTTATCTAAAATGTCCTCATTTGTGTTCAGAAGTCTCAGAGGATTGGAATGACACGAGGGTGAGTAATTAATAACAGAACTTAAATATTTGGATGAACTAAGCCTTTAAGAGCAGACCTGCTCAAGATGAACTAACTCCATCTAATGCAGCGTCTTTAGGTAGTAAAGCTCATAGTAAAGCAGGTGTAACCCCTTCGGTCCTACTCCACCTAACCCGCTCCGAGCTGGGATCGAACCGGTGACCTTCCGCATGGGAGCCGGTTGCTCTAACAAGGAGGCTAAAGACCATGGCCTCTAGTGTCTGTCACTAGAACACCTTTAGAGGTCAGAGGAGTGAGGTTTACCTGCACAGCACACACTGGCTGGCCTCCGTTACACTCACCCCCCTAAACCTCACTCCCATCCGGGTCACGGCACCAATATAACCCCACCGGCCCTACACCACCCAACCTGCCCCGCCCCAGGATCGAACTGGCGAACTTCCGCATGGGAGTCGGTTGCTCTAACAAGGAGGCTAAAGACCATGGTCTCTAGCGTTTGTCGCTAGAACACCTTTAGAGGTCAGTGGAGTGAGGTTTACCTGCACAGCACACACTAGCTGGCCTCCATTACACAGGCTTCACAAAATACCCCAAAAATAAATCGTTTTTTGACAAACTTTTAAAATCACTTCTCAATGATGCCAAAAACGGAGATTAAAGGTACAGTTCACCCAAAAATGAAGTGGAAATGTTGTTTATAATGTATTTTGGTGCACAAAAGTGTTCATGGAGCTTCGAACGATTACAGTTGATATAAGACATCTGTAATGGATAACAGAATTCACATTTTTGGATGAACTAACGCTTTAAAAGCAGAGCTGCACAAGAGGAACCAACATCATCTATTACATGCATTTAATGCAGCATCTTCAAGTAGTAAAGCTCATAGTAAAGCAGGCTTCACAAAATACCCAAATAAAGGGGAGTGCCATCTATGGAGGATGAGGGAGCTCTCAGATTTCATCTAAAATTGGAAAGGGGATTGGAACGACGTGAGGGTGAGTAATTAATAATTGAATTTACATTTTGGTGGGGAACTAGTCCTTTAAGAGCAGAGCTGCTCAAGAGGAACTAACACCATCTAATGGAGCACCCTCAAGTAGGAAAGCTCGTGGTTAAGCAGGCTTCACAAACTACCCCCCAAAAAAAGGGTATCAATTTGGACAAATCGTGTCTCATTGATGACAAAAACGGAAATTAAAGGTACAGTTCACCCAAAAATGGAAAGTGGAAAAGTTGTTTTTAAAGTATTTTGGTGCACAAAATACTCTGTGGACACATGGGCTGCGTCCGAAACCGCCTACTACTCAGTAGGTACTGCTTTTGAATTTAAACGTACTACTCGGCCGCACGTTCTATACAGTATGAATGTGAAAAGTATGAATGGAATTCGGACGTACTACATCCGCCATTTTGTCATGGTCACGTGACCTACCTGCGTCAGTTGCGTCGCCTCTCTTCCATTCATGAATTATCTCACGGGGCTTTATGGGATAACGCAGCGTGCATGGTATGTGCACTTCAGAATCTCGCCGGAAGTAGTAAGTCATCCGGGTACTTCTCGCCTACTGATTTTCAAATTCTATGAATTCGGACATACTACTCGACTCGCATACTGATTTTAGCGTACTATATAGTATGAAAGTATGCGGTTTCGAACGCAGCCATGGTCTGTTTTCACAATAGTTTTTGGCAATGGCTTCACAAAATATCCCCCAATAAGGGGTAGTTTTTAAAAAAAAACTTTCATAATCACTTCTGCCCAATCCAGTTCCTGGAGATCTACCATCCTGCAGAGTTCAGCTGTAGCCTTGATCAAACACACCTGTCTTCAATCACCGAGTCCTCCTTCAGATCCTACTTAGTTCGTTGTTCTTGATCAGGGTTGGAGCTGAACTCTGCAGGAAGGTAGATCTCCGTGATCTAAAGCGTCTAATTCAGTGTCTTCAAGTTTTAAAGTTTAGTTGTTTACAGTTTGTCAGGATGTCCACCAGAGGGCAACAGCGGTGGCTTAATATTCTGGATGTGCCGTGCTGCCATGCCATTGAGGAAAAACAAGAAGGTTGCAGTAAACTGGCACCAGAAGGTCAGCGTAAACCCGAGGAGGGATGCAAAAGCCCCTAATATGAGCACAAAAGTCGCGACACCTCCGGCAGCCATTACTCCCGCCAGCAGCACCAGCCGAGCCCCGAGCGTCCATCGCCGACTAGAGTCCCTGCCTTCGCTTGCCTGCGACATCACTAGCAGCTCCAGCCCAAATATAGCACTGACCACAGCTAGCGTGATAACAGAGCGACACGCCGCCAAGCCCATGTCCAGACCTTCCACCCCGGCCTCCTCCAGACGCCGGGTGCAGTTTGCGGACGCTGTGAAACTCTGGGGGCCCAACACCGAGCCCTGAGGCACCTCCACAGAGCAGAAATACCACAGGCCGAACATGTGTTGGCCGGAGAGCAGCCAGTGACCGTCACACACCGCCACCGATGACAGGACCACAGATACAGACGTGCACAGGATAATCAGACCACGGCAGAACAAGTCTAAGAACAGAGGAGAGGACTTCACACGCGGAACGGGTCCGACCTATGAAGAAACACAGCGAGAAAACACACATCCATATCAATGATTCACACTAAAAGCTACCAGTGTTTTAAATCTGACTCTTAGGGTGCTTTCACACTTGGTTCATTTGCCAATAGGCCGAACCCAAGTTTGATTGTCCCCCCTTGCCACCTTCTCGCTAGTGTGTGTTCACACTGGCTGCGTCTGAAACCGCCTACTACTCAGTAGGTACTGCATTTGAATTTAAACGTACTACTCAGCCGTTAGAAAAGTACGTTCTATACCAACCCAGGCTCATTCTGAATACGTAGTCCAGCGGACGTTTCTGGAGACCGCGAAATACGTCCCGGGAGGTACATATGGCTGCATTTCATTTTTTTAAGTGAACGATATGGGGCGGTGTGACGCCGTTCCCTTTCGCGCTTGCCGGCTGACCGCTTACCTCCGTGTGGAGGGCTTTCCCGCTGCAGTCAGTTTGTCCGGTCAGCTCATCCTGTGCGTCGGCCGACTTCAGATGCAGAGAGGAGGAGTTGACAAAGGCGTCCAGGTTCGAGTCTGGGGAAGAGCGGTTCCAGAAACCAGGTAAGACAAAAACAGAATCCAAAAAATAAAGCAAACGAGTTCATAACAGGGTAAGCACGTGGTGAAATCCGAAAACGAAAATCTGAAAAAAAAAAACAGACGAGGGTTTTTCTGTTTCTAGACGGCTTTTCTAAATTGTTGCTCGGGTTTAGGGAAGTGAGCGAGCGGGCGGGAGGGTCAATCGGTAAAACTGGTTGGGTTCACGGAAGGAGGAGAGTGGGTCAGCCGATTGGCCAGTCAATCAGACAGCGTCCTCTGGTGGGTTGACGCAAGAACAGCACAGGCACAAACGGCACTCGCGAGAGAAGTTCGAGATATGAAAAAGCGCACACAGCGGCCTCTCGCGGATTCGCGAAAAAAAACTGCACAAATACGTACCTGCCGGGACGTATTTCACGGTCTCCAGAAACGTCGGCTGGACTACGTTTTCAGAATGAGCCTGGGTTGTTCTAAACAGTATGAATGTGAAAAGTATGAATTGAATTCAGACGTACTACATCCGCCATTTTGTCATGGTCACGTGACCTACCTGTGTCAATTGTGTCGCTTTACTCCCATTCATGAATTCGCTCGCTGGCATCATGGGATAGCGCAGTAACATGGGATGCGCACTCCAGAATCTCGTCGGAAGTAGTAAGTCATCCGGGTACTTCTCGCATACTGATTTTCGAATTCTACGAATTCTGACATACTACTCGGCTCGCATACTGATTTTAGCGTACTATATAGTATGGAAGTATGCGGTTTCGAACGCAGCCACTGTCTTTTTCCTTCTGATCCCCGATTCGCCTGCCTCATCGAGCTGCTGTTTTGTGTACAGCTGTTTCAAATTACAAAAAACGAATTACCGCTGGTGCGAAGGGTTTCTAACGCAGCGTCTAAGGGACAGGACAGCAAATAAGAAGGCTGTGATTAAATATATTAAATATAGAGAACATGGAAACAAATGATCAGACTTTGATTAAAGATTACCAAAATTCATTCATTCATTTTCCTTCGGCTCTGTTCGTTATTTATCAGGGGTCGCCACAGCAGATTGAACCACCAACTTATCCAGGAAATGTTTTACGCAGACATGAGGATGCCCTTCCAGCTGCAGCCCATCACAGGGAAACACCCATACACTCTTACATTCACAATTTCGCTTACCCAATTCCCCTATAGCGCATGTGTTTGGACTTTGGGGGAAACTAAAGCACTCCATACTGAAATGACAACAGACCCAGCCCAAGCTCGAACCAGCGACCTTCATGCTGTGAGGCGACTGCGCTACCCACAACCACCGCGCTGCCCAAAATTACCAAGACACAATAAAAAATCTGTGGATTAACTTGCACTGATTAAGTATTCACCTTGAGAATAACAATGTGAGCTAGCAAAATAAACTATGATTTCATGCAAACTTTAAGAATGTACAATATATGAATAATAAATATTATATTTTTTACGGCCAGTGCTTGTGGTAACGAATTACAATTATATGTGTTATGGTTATGTAATCAGATTACTTTTTTCAGTTGAAAATTAGAAAGTTTGTTTTGCCTGAAAAACATAACAAAAAAAAGGACTAAGCTGAAAAAAAATGAATGAACATAACAATAGTACAGTGTAAATGTGATTTCTTTAAACAAGTGAGTGAGTAAACCCATTGCCTTAAAATTATAAAGCAAGTGAACTTTGTGCAGAGGTTAATTTTTTAAGTAGGCCTAATGTACAGCATTTATTTTCATTTTCAGGAAAATAATCAAAGATACTATTGGTTTTTCCATTTGTTCATTGACAGCTTCCCTGTCTCCCAGCACAAAAACAGATTCACTAGCTCTTAAAATACTTAAAAACTAAAATGCAGACTCAAGATACTAATGAATTGATAGTTATTTTTATTCGTCCTATTTTTCATGCAAGGTTTGTTTGAGCTCAACTGTTTTTATTCACTTCACATTTTACTTTTAGTTTTAAAGGGCTTTACAGTTTATATATATATATATATATATATATATATATATATATATATATATATATATATATATATATATATATATATATATTAGAATAAATAAATATAAACAAGCATTATTAAGAACCAAGCTCAAGCCAGATGAACAAAAGTAACCATAAAATAACATAACACATTAAAAAAGTTTATAAATTTGGTATATCTTTTAAAAGTAAGGTAATATTATAATATATTGCACTTAAAGGTAACTTTAACACTGTTTACTACCATCCTGACAACTATCGCTAACTGTAGTAGGCTAAATATTAAAATACACTGCCCTTCATATCAAGGAATTTAATGATTTCATTCAATAAAAATACATTATTAAAAGCATTACCCTGATTTTTATCGCCGTCATACTGATTTCGACGTGCGTTACAGTCAAACAAACCAAGGAGAAGCGAGGAGAAGCCAAGACGAGTCCAGTCGAAAGTACAGTGTATAAACCACAGACTGAGGAAACTCGGTGTAACATTAACAGTCTTAAACCCGCCCGTCCCGTTACACACGCAGAGCACGGGGGAGAAGATTCACGTTTGCTTTCCGGTCACGGAGAGTCTCGGTAACTGAGGCGCGAGTCTGTGTGAGGGAGTTTGTGTACATTTCAATATGCATAAAGGTGTTTATGGCCGTCAGAAATAACTTTGAATTAAATTTGACAAATGTTACTTTCGTAATGGACAATTGTTAAACAGATACTGAAAGTGTTCATTCATGAAAACAAACTATTTATAGTAGCCTACTTTAGTGTTTTTTATATAGTAAAGTCCATTATAGGACCTGGTTAATTAATGTAGTATAGTGAATTGATAGACTTTATAATACATGGTATACTTTAGCTTTTACTACAGTAAACTGTGAAATAATATTATAATGTATTATGTTATAAAAAACTGTATTATTAGGTCGGTTGTTTACTGTAATTGTTGTTCAAAAAACACTAGAATCTCCACAACAGATTAATTACTATAGTTGTGTTGCCATAGCAACTGTAGAATCACCACGGCAGAATAATCACTATAGTTGTTGTGTTGCCTTAGCAACTGTAGAATAACCACAACAGATGAATCACTATAGTTGTAGTGTTACCATAGCAACTGTAGAATAACCACAATGGATTAATTACTATAGTTGTTGTGTTATCATAGCAACTGTAGAATAACCACAACAGATTAATTACTATAGTTGTGTGTAACCAACTGTAGAATCACTACAACGGATTAATTTCTATAATTGTGTTACAATAGCAACTGTAGAATCACTACAACTTAAGTACTTTAGAGAATTATAGCGAATAGGACAAAATCTAAATTATTTTAAAAAATAATAATTTCCAATGTCAAATCAGAATGTTATTAAGAGTTTCATCTCAAAAGTATATTAAATCTATGACGTAATATACATGTGCATACATTTATTGCCCATATTATGTTTATTACAAACAATAATGAGGCAGATAATCTTACCCATACGTATCCCAGTCTATTAATGTAGATTAATAAGATTTTTTTTCCCCAGATTAATACAGATCAAAATTATTATTCAGTTATATTTACACTTTTTCCCCTCTCATTTGAGATGAAAGTAAAATAGTGGCTCGTCATAGCAGGGATGTGATGAAGCATGTTGTTAGTTTGGAGCAGTTTTTCTCTTCAATGATTAAACTCCTGATTATCATTATTATCGATTTCATCACATTATTGGCCAAAGTCCATTTTGGACGTCTGTGACCCAAAACTTAATTATGCAATTTACACTCTAGCAAAAAACACTGTCCTTTTTTCAGACTGAGGGGCATAAGTTGATAACTAGACTAGAGTCCATTGACAATATTACATTGACGTTTTTACACCACATAAACTCACAGTAGAGAAATAAGAACTTGCCTGTTTATAAATGTCAGGTGATGTCGACCCTTGATAGCCTATAAATCACAGTGCTCAAACTGCTGATATGATGGTGATAATAACAGGTCATCATTGGCATAGTCTTACCTTTCGAACAACACGCGACGCCATTATAAAAGCTATCCTTTCCATGTTAAAAGGAGTTTTTGTCCTAACTGTGCGACGGCGACGCGCGAAATTTAAAATGTAGAAACCGTTTTTTCCGTTAAACGGCAGAATAACAGCACTACTGAGACAAAGATCACCTCAGGTACAGATTATCTGCTTTATTCATAGTTAAATTCTAGCAATGTAAGTATAAATACCATTTTACAAGACATTTACTGACTGAAAGCAGCAGCAGATCAACTCAGATCTAGAAAGTAAAATAGTAGACGTTTAGAAATTAAAGACAGAAATAAGACTCAGTGCAAACGGACGCCCAGTAGCCTGTTAATAATGTTAAAGAGGTTTAGTATTAATTATATTAAAAACCTTTAGCATTTCGTTGGGAGTGCAGTGGCTGGTATTTGTCATTATGTGCTTTATTCAGTGTTAAATGCTACCAATGTTAGTTTAAATTCTATTTTACCAGACATATACGGACTGAAAGCAGCAGCGGATACCTCAGATCTTGAAAATAAAATAGCAAATGGTTTGAAAATGAAAGTTAGAACTGTGACTTACACCAACAACATTCACTAGGTAGCCTATTAATAGAGGTTTAATGTGTATTTATTAAATTAAAACCTTTACCATTTCATTGGGAGTGCAGTGGCTGGTAATTAAATGTTTTTGTCAGACAGACAAACTTGTGGCTAAAATCTTGCGTGTTTGGTTTGGAGATAGTGTTACAGGTTATCTAATTTTTCTAAGACTTTTCAGTGGTTTCAAGACAATAACAGGTATATCGATGTTATCTCAGAAGACTGTGCCTACCCCAAACAAACTGCAAAATGTAAAGTTTGTCAGACTATATAACAGTTAAGGGGACAGTTCACCTAAAAATGAACATTTCCTCATTATTTACTCACACTCAAGTGGTTTTTAACCAGAGTTTCTATTTTCAGTAGAACACAAGGGAAGATATGCTGAAGAAAGCTGGAAAAAAGCAGCCATTGACATCCATAGAAACAAGCAATAATCCTATTGAAGTCAATGGCTATTTGTTCTTCAGTATTCTTTATTATATCTTCCTTTGTAAGCTCAAACAGGTTTAGAACAAGTGGAGGATGACAAAATTGACATTTTTGAGTAAACTGTCCTTTCAACAAAGGTCTTATGTAATGGGATACAACCATATCATTTCATACTAACTATTCAAGTCAGTCTTGGATAAACAACTCCATCGTTTACACTGATGCACAACTGTATGTATTAAACACATATACAGTAAAGGTTTTTGCTTTTATTATAGGGTTGTTATTTTTGTTTTAACTCCAATTATCAGGCAATAAGTATGACAAAGATTTTGTTGTTTACAAAAAACACAAGGGTCTCAGATACAAATACAAAATTTCTTAAGGGCAACACAACATGTTTTTCCTTCTTCAGTGTTAACAGGAGAGAAGTAAACACATGTTTATTGTAAAGGTGAATTTTATGGCAGCGCATACAAAAGTATTCATTCTTTTCACTACATTGTGGACGGTTTTCTCTTGGCCTGCGAGGAATGTGCCGGTTTTCTCACACCGATCACAGTCTTGTGTGAGCAACACACTGCAGGCCTTAAGGCGTTTATGGGAGAACAGTACAGGTAAAGGCATGCTGGCCATCATATGGGTGTCTGTTAGATGCCGTATTTCCCCTTCAGCTCCTCGACTTTAGCGATGTACGCTTTCACAGCATCCTCCTTACTAGTTCCTGAAGAGACAAAGAAGAAAACAAACACTTAGAGTGAGATACTTAAAAGGACAGTTCACCCAAAGATGATTATTTACTCACACCAGAGTAGTTTTAACACTGTTTGAGTTTCTTTTTTTTTTTTTAAGGGGGCTTATGACGGTATCAGATTTCAAAGTTACGTTAATTTGTTGAAGGTTTTATCATAATATATTGTATTATTACAGGGCAAAAATCCTAAAGATAACTTTAATTCCTTTTTAAAGACCTTCCCAAAATATTTAAGACCTCATCGCCACTTCACAAGTTCTAATCAGTATCAAACCTTTAACTTACCAAACAGCTGCTAACAAACAGTTTTAGTTAAATAAATCAATAGAGCAAATAATCATGCAACTGAACTCAGAAAGCTTGAAAGATTAAACTATGTGTTGTTTCAGCGACAGGCTTCAGCTACTGTTTAAACTCATCCATCCAACCAGGAGTCCTTTAACTTACATTTTCCCGTCTGTTTCGCTCTATGGTTTTGCTACATGTAGAGAGCGTCACGTCACGTTCCAGCGTTTGTCGCAAATTACGTAACAACACCCATATGGAGGAGCTTGGACGCGCCCCGGCCCAAACCAACGAGCACGCCGTTGGTAATATTAGGAGGAAAATGAATACATTTATGCTTTTTAGGAGTCAAACACTACGGACAACGGTCGAACAAAATGCAAGACCTTGTAAAAATGCAATTAAGACTTTTTAAGGGCCTTCATTTTCTCATTATTGATTTATCAACTTTTAATACTTTTTACGACCCCGCGGACACCCTGTATTATCATGAAAATAACACAAGCTGCAGAAATAGTTTCTTTAACAGATATAATAACAATTCTTAGCACATTGATTTGTTGATATACTGCTTTATTGTATAGAGTAAACAATTATTGTGAATTAAATTGCAAAAGGATTATAAGGACACTTTATATTCAATTCATCAGTGAGATTAAGCCAGATTTGTTAGTTATATTGGTTAAAAACAAGACACAACTGAAATTCAAACAATTACAACTTATAATGGGGTAGTTTAGTTAAATTGCTAATGTTACCTATTAGAGTCTGAATGCACAATGTTAATGCACATTAACAGAATTTACAATTAATATTTCAGCTTGTAGTAGGTCAGATTACATAAAAATTAAACTATAAAGCTGTTAATACAATGTGAATATTATTTTAAAAATAAACAATTATCCACTGTATTTTGAAGTGGCCACGATATCAATATGGTGCATGTTTATTATCACAATACATTGAATTGCTGAATATCGCCATGTCTAGCTGGAAACCTGCAGTCATCAATCAGACATCAATATCAGGAAAGAAAGACACAAAAATTGTAAGTCAATGGCTATTTTCTTCAGTATTTTTCATTTGTGTTCAACAGAAGAAACTCGAACATCATTTTTAGCTGTACTGTCTCTTTAAGATGCTAAAATAAGTAAATAAATGACACGTCACTGCCCTCTGCTGGTAGCGAGGGGAAACTGACCTTTCTTGGCATCCCAGGCATCCCATTTGGCCTTACCGGTGAAGTCTAGCATGCCTGGCCGAGCTGTAAAAAAATAAGGTAAATTAGATCATTAAAAGTTAGTGCTTTAACTAGATCATCTTGCATTATTTCGACACTGCACATTTAGAGGTAAACCATATATTTAAATTTAAATTAAATTAGCAGTTTATCACATATAAGATGACTGTGATTAACACGATACAATTTTTTTAAGATTGGTTGACAGCACTATATAGAGTTATAACACAATATATAGATGGGTACAACTTAGTATAGTAAGTTAGTTATTTTACTAGGCCTGTTGTATGAAATGTAAAGATGACAATTCTGTTATCATTGACTAATTTTCTGTAAAAGACAAATTTACCTAAATAGTATATTTTGTTCCTTCTATGTAAGTCAACGGCTGCTTTTTTCCAGCATTCTTCAGCATATTTTGTTTTGTTTTCAAACCAATGTGAGGAGTAAATGATGGATGAATTTAAATTTTTGGGTGAACTATCCCTTTAACGCCCTATTCACAGCGTCAATAGGCGTCAGCGTCAACGCTTCCCATATACTTTGAATGGGTGATGTCAGGCGTTGCCAAACTGCATTGTGGATCCGTCGGCGCCGCTTCAGAGGCATTGCTCGCTGCAGAAGTTGGGACTAGCTCAACTTTTCAAGCGCTGACGGAAGCATCAGCCAATCAAATCGCTGTATGCAAATACACCAGCTAGACAGTGGCCTATTGCTGCGATGACGATTGAGTCAGCACCAACTTCAGACACGCCTTCAGTCAAGCGTTGATGCTGAAGCCCCGTGTGAATGGGGCGTAAGTGTAGAAGTAAGGAACTAAACAGGTTTGGAACAAATGAGTAAATAAAGACAGAACTCATTCATTCATTCATTAATTTTCCAGCTTAGTCCTTTATTTTATCAGGGGTTGCCACAGCGGAATGAACCACCAACTATTCCAGCATATGTTTTACACAGCAGATGTCCTCCCAGCTGCAACCCAGTACTGGGAAACACCCATACACACTCATTCACACACACTCATACACTACGGTCAATGTAGTTTACCCAATTCCCATATAGTGCATGAGTTTGGACTGTGGGAGAAACCGGAGCACCAGGAGGAAACCCACACCAACAGAGCAAACAATGAAGAAATGTTCATTTTTGGGCGAACTGTCCCTTTAAGAGCTAAAGGAGGAGCTCACCTGTGTTGACGTCTCCTACGGTGGCCTGCTTGTACAGACTGTAGATCTCCAGCATCTCAGCGTCTGTTGGTTTTGCTTTCAGCTGTTTGACCTCCTCTGCGGCTTTCTGAAACTCGGCCTGTGGAAAAACAACAACACCATCACCACACCGAACATTTCTGCACATAATAGTTTAATACCTCATCTCTAATGACTGGTTTCTTTTCTCTTTGCCATGATGACAGCACATAATATTGTGGTTAGCACTGTCGCCTCACAGCAAGAAGGCCACTGGTTCGAGTCCCGGCTGGGTCAGTTGGTGATTCTATGAGGAGTTTGCATGTTCTCCCAGTGTTGGTGTGGGTTTCCTCCGGGTGCTCCGGTTTCCCCCAGGGTCCAAACACATGCGCTATAGGGGAACTGATCAACTAAACTGGCCAGAGTGTATGAGTGCGTATGGGTGTTTCCCAGTACTGGGTTGTGGCTGAAAGGGCATCCACTGTGTAAAACATATGCTGGAATAGTTGGCGGTTCAGTGGCGACGCAGTAGGTAGTGCTGTCGCCTCACAGCAAGAAGGTCACTGGTTTGAAGCTCGGCTCAGCTGGCGTTTCTGTGTGGAGTTTGCATGTTCTCCCTTCGTTCGCGTGGGTTTCCTCTGGGTGCTCTGGTTTCCCCCACAGTCCAAAGACATGCGGTACAGGTGAATTGGGTAGGCTAAATTGTCTCTAGTGTATGAGTGTGTGTGTAAATGAGTGTTTCCCAGAGATGGGTTGCGGCTGGAAGGGCATCCTCTGCGTAAAAATGAGCTGGATAAGTTGGTGGTTCATTCTGCTGTGGTGACCTCGGATTAATAAAGGGACTAAGCCGACAAGAAAATGATTGAGTTGGCGGTTCATTATGCTGTGGCGACCCCTGATTAATAAGGGAATAAGCCAGGGATATGAATGAATGAATTTTGCAATTAATTTCTATAGAATAAAGCAATTCACAACAGTATTTCAACAGCAACATGTCTCATTCGTGAGACATAAACTCACAACTACCTGAAATATAGTTATTATTAAAGTTATGCCTATTTTTCCCTTATTAATTCACTCTGTTGAATAACCAGGCTCCCAAACAGAACCGAACACATTCAACAGCATTTCTCCAATTATTTCTATCTTAATCATCTGTCATTTCTTCTTACTTCATTAACAGAGAAACATTTTGGCCCTGCGCACTTGCCATTCTTAGTCTCGCTTCACAGCCGCGCTGGTATTTGATATGAAGTGATTGTGTAACCAAAGCACACAATAAATGAGGTTTTTAGCAGATCTCTATCACCGGGTCAAACTCCAACTCTAATGCATGTAATTCTCCCTGCATGGCTGTGATTGGCTGGCCTCGTCACATGACACGCATCAAAACTGATAATCAGATTTCACAGAATACTCGACCACTTCTCACACCTTCAGCTGGCCAGTATTTTAAGGGAATAAACGTTAACGAATATCTTGAGTGTTATTTTTCATGCTCTAATACTAAAAATAGCCGTTTTTCACACTACTTAACGCTTAACTGAACTGCACATTCTTGGTCTACGCTCTTGAATAAGGCATTGAGACTATAGAGATTAATTTTACATCAAGTTATTTTAGGGTTAATTCACAAAACCTCCTGCTCCTATGATATGAATGCATCTTGTGGAGTCAGTAAAGGGACAGTTCACCCAGAAATGTAAATTCCGTCTTGATTTAATCAGTTACTCCAAACCTGTTTGAGGCTGTTGAACACAAATGAAGATATAATGAAGAATGCTGAGAAAAACAACCACTGGCCTCCATAGAATATTATTAATATAAACGTCAATGGCTGTTTTTCTCCAACAGTCTTCAGATTGTCTTGCTTTGTGTTCACTGATATAAAATAAATACAAATAATGTTAAATGTTTAGAAACACCTAAATGTGAGTAAATGTTGATTTTTGGGTGTACTGTCCCTTTAAGAAGGCACTTGCATAGATATCAATAGCTGCGTCCCAAATCGCATACTTATGCACTATTCTACGCCATTTTATAGTATAAATAGTGTCAGTAGTGTGTTCACACTGAAAACTCTAATAATAATAAGAGCACTTTAACTACCCGGATGATGCACTCATTCAGCCGCTAAAATGAAGTGTGTAATGATGGACACTTCACGCACTCAACGACCGCAGGTTTGCTTATGTAGCGGAAGGGGCGGAGTTATCGGCGCACACGTTGGATAACTTTATTTTGGATGGTGAAAGCAAAATTCTCCTACGAGAGTGATTATAGCGCCTCCTGATGGTGAATGCGGTTATACTCACGGCAGGTATTATTTGATAATTTGGTCGTTTATATCACTGATTTGGCCTATTGCTGACTGAATTTCATTGCTATGACGATCGCTTCAGCCCCAACTTCAGACAATCCTTCAGTCAAGCGTTGACGCTGAAGCCCTGTGTGAATGGGTTTGCTGATTTGCTGCAATTGCCTCTTTAAATACGAGATTAATGTAGAGAATTTTTACGCTCTCGCTGGTAGAGCTGTGAAGGCAGACAGCGTTGTTGCCAGGGTGGCCAGAGCGAACTTTGAAGCTTGCCTCCTTCAGTGTAAACGCACAGTAAGATATACAGATTAATGCTCATTAATAGTATTTTCACAGTATTATATTAATATCAATGTTTTGCTCATTTTTCTTTAGAATATCTTGTTTTGTGTTATAAAAAATTATGAGGGAAATTCTCGTTTTTGGTGAACTGTCCCTTTAAGAGGGCGGTGACAGACATGGAGACAGAGCTGTAGCGGTTCCTCACAGTTACATTTCTAAATAAATAATTAAACAATCACCCCTGAATGAATTCACTGGCATCATTTACTGAACATCGTATGCCAAATTTAGGACACCGGTCAACGTTCACATGTATTTAAAATGTTTATTTATGTTTTTAATATTTATTTTAATATCTTTATTGAATGCTGAAGCAATCATGCTGCCCAACATCATCTGTGCTCAGTTCACAAAATGAAAGAAGTTCGAGAAGTACATATTTAAGAGTGTACTAATACAAATTTAGCAAAACAATATATTATAAAATAGCAAAAATGTGAGAAATACGCTCGATATTATAATGCAGTTAACGTTAGCGATCACGCCACACCCACAGAAATGGCGCTCTACATACACATGCCCTTCAGTAACATTTGCATTTACTGTAAAGCTGATTTTATCTCTATTTATCGATTTTTACTGTTAATAGCGCACAATATAAAACGCTAACCTGATCACGTGGGCGCGTTCACGAGCACCAACATGTCTTATTTATTACCAAAAGTTACCAATAGGCAAATGCATCACATAATGCGTTATTAAAAGACCTCTATATCTAATAAAAGCGTCGAGCATACTGACCTCAGACATGTTTGCAGATGATTAATTCAGCCTGTTGTGCCTCTAAACCCGCTGGAGATGATGGCAGCGCTTCACCCCGACGATTGTAGTAGTGTCGGCTACCACGCCCATAGTCACGCCCCTCTTGTTCTCTATTGGCTGCTGCAACATATCCCGAGCGACTCGTCCAATCAAATTCACGACATTCTAGACTCTTGTAACTGGGCCACAGGGTCACGCCTGGGATGCCAGATTGATTGAGTATTGTGAAAATAGGCTGAGATGCTCTTTATTCAAGCGACTGTTACACATTGCATCACAGCTTCTGCTTTACACTGACGTGTCTTATGATTTTTATTAGTGGCTTTGAGTTTGGGTTTTTTGAATAAACATTTTAGCTTTTGACCACAGTATGACATTATCTATCTGCAGTAATTCTGAAGCTTTTTTTTTCACAACATTGCTGTAATTTGTTACAACCAGAACTGTTCAATTCTAATATTTTTATATATATATATATATATATATATATATATATATATATATATATATATATATATATATATATATATATATATATATATGGGAATAGTGCCACTAATATATTCAGGATTTTACAACCACAATTGGCAAAGAAATATATATATATATTTCTGTGAGGAATAACTAGTGGTATTATGTTAATTTTAGTTTTATAAAACATTTAAATAATATTATTAGTTTCGAGTTCTATTAAATAGACCTAAAGCAGTTACGACTTTTGATTTTAAACATTAGTCTGTCTAAATTAACATCAGCGAAGGTTAATAGAGGCTTTACAAGTAGTTTTATTGTCCGTTTAGTTTAAATTAATTAGTTTAATAACTAGTTTTAACAAACAGAACCACTGTTAAATAACAATATAGAAGAATCAGAAGCTTTTCAGTCAATATCTTGTGCATGTTAGGTCAGATTATTGTGTGAAAATGTTTATTTTGAACATAAATATCCTGTTAAGTCTTCAAACATTCGGGGCTGTGATAAAAGGCACTCGGTGGCTCAGTGGTTAGCAGTGTCGCCTCACAGCCAGAAGGTCACTGGTTTGAGTCCCGGCTGGGTCAGTTGGTGATTCTGTGAAGTTTGCATGTTCTCCCTGTGTTGGCATGGGTTTATTCCGGGTCCTCCGGTTTTCCCTACAGTCCAAACACTTGCTATAGGGGAATTGATCAACTAAACTGGCTGTAGTGTATGAGTTAAAAGGCACTCTACAATCTTTCAATAATAAACAATCACTCACAGTTTTTCTGAACATTAATAAATGTTCATTAACACCAGTGTTGGGTGTAAATAAAGTAACTAGTTACTGTAGTTAAATTACTGATCCACTTTAAAAAGTAACTCAAGGGATTATTGTTCATTTTCAGGTCGTTTAATTGCTTATAACTCTCTTGCCTTGAATATTGTAATTCAACAGTTCTGAATAAATCAATTCAAAGAAATTAATATTGATTTTACACACATATATATATATATGTGTGTATATATATATATATATATATATATATATATATATATATATATATATATATATATATATATATATATATATGCTAAATCTATTTTTAACTAGCAAGGGTTACATTTGTCAGACAATTAAAATATTCAAAAGTTTATTAATTAGTAATGTGTATGGAATATGCATTGAAATGTTTCATATTTTGATACACATAATATTTAACTTTTCTCTTTTTTTGCAAGGCAATTAAGCTTGTTAACTAAAGAATGTTTGTCATTTATTAAACTTAACAGGCCAAGCTTGACTTGATTTAAGGTATTAAAAGTGTTTAATTTCTATTGTTTATGTTTTGAGGTTGAGGTTAACATGTATTTTCAGTTTTATCAAGTCAGATAAGTAAAATTCTTATTGAGTAATTGAGTTTTCAGATATACAGTATGAAGAATTATTCGCCCCCCTGTTTATTTTTTTCCCTAATTTATTTTTAACAAAGAGCAGATTTCTCCAACACTTTTCTAAACATAATAGTTTTAATAACTCATCTCTAATAACTGATTTATTTTCTCTTTGCCATGATGACAGCACATAATATTAGACTAGATATTCTTCAAGACACTTCTATACAGCTTAAAGTGACATTTAAAGGCTTCACTAGGGTAATTAGGTTAACTAGGCAGGTTAGGGTAATTAGGCAAGTTATTGTATAACGATGGTTTGTTCTGTAGACTATCGGGGTGGGGGGGGGGGGGGGGGGGATAGCTTAAAGGGGCTAATCATTTTGACCTTAAAACTGTTTTTAAAAATTAAAAACGGCTTTTATTCTAGCCAAAATAAAACAAATAAAACATTATCAGACATACTGTGAACATTTCCTTGCTCTGTTAAACATCATTTGGGAAAAGAAATATTGAAGGGCGGCTAATAATTCTAACTTCAACTGTATATCAAGGTAATATAAGCTCCAGTTTTTAATGATTTAATTAGTCAATTGTAATTAATAAATTTTTTGAAGTAACGTAACCAACACTGATGACCATTTTATATAATTTTACTGAATTCTGACACGTCTACAACTGATCATGTGCTTGATAATATTGCGCACTCAGACCTTCTCTCTGTCTTATCAATATCCCTTGTTTTCAAGACTTTGACCAAAAGGGAAACTGCATGATTTGAAGCTTATTTCTCTAAGAGTGTGCTTTGTCATTGCTATACACACTGCAAAAAATATTCGTAAATTAGCTGTTTTAAATATTTTATGATTAATGTTTTTATTTTTACCCATTTATTTTTGCTTTTGAGTTGCATTAAGGCACCTGAAAAGTTGGAATAGGTGCCCTTTATGAACATTTATTATTAGTTTGCAGTGGTATATTGTCTGAGTTGGTGTTTTACGCTACATAAAACAAACTTGTTATAAACTTCCAGCACATTTTCTGCTATTTTAAGACTTATTTATCTAGATATTATTATTTCTTATACATTATATTATTTCAAACTACTAAAATGTCAATGAAAGTGACTTTGTTGAACTGTCGAGTTGAATTTTCAGCATCAAAAGTGGACAGAGCAGAGATCAACATCCCAAAATGCACTTCACAACTGCAAATAAACACTTGAGAATCACAAAACAAAGTTTCTTTAATACAGATATATGCTGTTTTGGTGCAACCGGAAAGAGATAGCACAACTTTTTAAGGCATGAAAGTTTGCTAAAATATTTGTAACACTAAAACCTTCAGTAAAATCATTCACGAACACGAATGTAGACTTATAACGGTTTGTTGTTAGACTGTATAAGAGGAGACAGTTATGGTATTGACCACGTGGCTTCTTATCGATTGTTTTGCTACTCGATTGCTTTTGGCTGATTCAGCTGTCGCCACAATCGATGATGTAGCGACTGCTTTGGTCTAGAATTAATTTCTCAGAACATGCTGGAAACTAACCGCATTGAATTAATCATAAATAATTAAGACGTCCGCTAAAACAGTGCAATTATCTTCTATAATCTTCTCTGTTTGTGATGTGGCGATGATGATGTGCGATCGGGCGGTTCTGACGGTTCGGCTGGTTCGGTCTTTCGAGCACAGAAACTTTAAACCGCTGGTTTTTAAAGATGTGAATTTAGATCAGACAGTGGACGAGTTTATCTCATTTGTGAAGCAAGGTAAGACATGATGTTGAGGTAAAGTAGGTTTTATATTCGCACACTCGTTCAGTGTCCACTTGTGGCGCTCTCCCTATATTGTTTATCATGGCACTCTGAATATTCGCTCTGAAATCAGATGCTAGCATGACTTTAAAACAACATTAGCACTATTTAAATGACCGTGACCACTGTTGTATTTTGATAGTTGCTAGTTACTAATATGGTTTCACTATTTAGACGTTATTTTACTAAGGAGAAAGTCTGAATTTGTGAATATAAAACCAACTTAACCTCAATAGACACGACGACTGAATATAGCTATATAAATATATCATTGAAAGTTCACGTTTCAAGATTGAGGTAAAGTTGGATTCATATCCACACATTTGGACTTTATACTTAATAATAATATAATTTCAGAAAAGTATTCTTTGCCAATTATAAACAGTGAAATCATATTAGCAGCAAATGACTAAAGTACAACATGAGTCAGTTAAATAGCGCTGATGTTGTTATGGAGTCATACCTCCATGTGATTTCAGTCCGAATATTCATAGTACTATAGTAAACAATATAGGGAGTGTGTCACAAGTTTTTACTGAATTAATTGAAATATAAAACTTTACCTCAGCCGTTTCAAGTAACATAAAATAAATCACATCCCTGCTGAAAAATCCAGCTTAAACTAGCCTAGGATGGTTGGCTGGATTTAGCTGATCACCAGGCTGGTTTTAGAGGGGTTTTGGCCATTTCCAGGCTGGGTTCCAGCCATTTTCAGCCTGGTCTTAGCTGGTTAGGCTGGGAGATGACCAGCTTGACCAGCCTAGCCAGGCTGGGAGCCCAGCTATGTCCAGCTAAAACCAGGCTGGTCAAGTTGGTTTTAGATGGTCATTTTCCAGGCTGGAAATGGCTGGAAACCAGTCTGGAAATAGCCAAAACCCCTCTAAAACCAGCCTGGTCGACCAGCTAAAACCAGCCAACCAGCTTGGGATGGTTTAAAATGGATTTTTCAGCAGGGATGGGTTTGCTATTTAACTATATAAAATGATCAACACTAAACTAAACCTATTTTATTTTTAAGATATTTCAGTACGAGCTGGTTTGCCTCCACCTTTTAGAAAGTTTGACTATGGTAAGTCTACTTTTACTGCTTTTTCTGTGCAGCATGGCCATATTTTATCGTTTATATATCACTGAAGTACATAGTTTATTTCTTTGTGTAGCTAAATTTATTGTGTACTTTTCTATCATTATACTATTATACTTTTTACTACAGTAAACTGTGGTATATTGTGGTAAAATAATATGTCTATAGTCGTACAACAATACAGTATTGGGTCTTTTGTTTATATTAACTTATCTACTATAGAATCACCACAACAGTACTTCATAATAGTCTGGTTCACTATTCTGTACTTACCATAGATTACTATATTATTTGTTCATGTTTGCTGAAAATAGAAACATGAACATTTTTTTTAGCAGTATTTTAATTTGAGCCTGTATTCATTAAAGTTTTTTGAGAAGTGTTTTATAATTTTATTATTGTTTAATTCCTCTATTTTTTTTTACATCATCAGGATATGAGACGGTGATATCAGAGTTCTGTCATATCTCCTCGCTCTATTTCTTATTAATTGCATTGATGTTGTTTTGTTGTTGCAGATACACTTAAAATTATACACCAAGCACACAGAGCAAAGGTACTTCAGTCCAGCTCAACTATTCAAATAAAACACATCATAATGTAATACTGGCATGATTACAATCTTACAATCTTTTAGAATTAAAAATGCTGTCAGGGTTTCTGCAGGTTTTACAGCGTCAATGACTTTTTAAGACCTTTTCAAGACCATTTTGAATGAAAAACAGACCTGTTCAGGGCTAAATGCTAGGGATTTTGCCTAATAGCCAGTGGAAAAGATTTATAATTGATTTAGTTTAATCTGAGATGTGTTGGTGAGTGTCAGCCCGAGACTCCCGACATGGACTTAGAAAAATAAAGACCTGTTTAAAATGATTTAAGACCTATAGCACAATATTTCAGTGGATTCAAGACTTTCTAAAGCATAACAATTTGTTTTTGAATTTTAAGATCCTGCTGACACCCTGACTGTACTTACCTTTCTTCGTTTTTGCATTATGCATATTTAATAAATATATGCATATTTAATTTTGAAATGCTTACATGATTATGAGCATTCCTGATATACAATTGAAGGCATAATTATTAGCCCCCCTTTGAATTATTATTTCTTTCTTCGAATATTTCCCAAACAATAACAGGGCAAGGACATTTTTACAGTAAGTCTGACAATATTTTTTCGTCTGGAGAAAGTCTTATTTGTTTTATTTTGGCTAGAATAAAAGCAGTTTTTAATTTTTAAGAACCTTTTTAAGGACAATATTATTAGCCTCTTTAAAGCTGCGGTCACATTAGAGTTTGAGCTTGCGATAGTCTGTCGTTTGGCGCTGCGAAAAGGGACGGGATTAAACAAGCTATTTTAAAAAAGATTTTAAAAAGCGAGCGATTGCTCCATGTTTTAAATTTCTGTCCAGAGAGGTCATGTTTTGATCCTCGATTGGTCTCACGCAGTCAAGTGATGCGATTTCGCAGGTCAGAGTTCACCAAGCTGGAACTTTGCACCGCAGCAACCTGCGATACTTGACGCATGACCCTGTGTTTGAATGAACGGGGGCTAATAATTTTGACTTCAGCTGTATATATAAAATTTAATATTTATCATACGCTACAGCAATAAATCTGAATGATAATTCCACTGATTTCAGACGAATGAGCTTGTAATGAGTCTGGAGGATGATGAGAAGCTGATTCTGCGCGAGGGCTGCAGGTTACGAGCGTGTGGTGTTGGTATGCATTTAAGCAATATAATGGATGTTTTGGGGGGGAATGAGCAATTAAATGCATTTGAAATTTTTCTAAAGCATTTATGTTCAGTTTATTATTATTACAGCAGAAAATAAACACCTTATTTAATTTTATTGCAAACAAATTTTTACATATGCTTTGTTTGCATGCTTCGGTAAAAACGTTTAAATGCATTAGCAATTAATTTTTCTCAATCATTTCTGTTTGGATTATTACTACAGCTGCATATGGATTCAGCACAGAAAATATTCATGCATGTTTTGTTATTGTTTGCATGTACTGACTGAAATCTTGTATATTTCATTGCAGCCAATGAGACTGAACTTGCCTTCTTTAAAATGATGGACTATATGAAGTTCAAGGCGGATCCGCATTCAGAATGGTGACGAGAGACACGGGACTGATGCTTTTTATTTTAATCTGCAGCGTTACTTTTTATATTACAGTCTGAGCATTCAGACGCTTCCAGCAGTGTTTCCTTTGACCAGTTCTGAGAGGTTTTTATGTTGTCAAAAAGTCTATGAATAATGTTGAGTTCTGGTTATTTTAGATTCTTTTTTTATTTCAGAGGTCAGATACCAGATATAGTTTTTTATTTTATTTAAATGACAGCTTGTCTGTCATCTGCTGTTTTTGTTAAATAAAGCTGAAGGTGTAAATCGTGCTTTCGCAAAAACACACAGGACTTGTACATGTATTTCTTTATACACTTTATTCCTGTAGTACAACATCCACTATAAATACAACCTGCAAAGTATGCTGTCAGCGCATTTAGAATTTGCAGTGTGCATCATTGCAAATATTACAAACGGACCATTTTGAATTTGCATTATTTTTTATTGAAAGCTAATGTTCAGGTGCACTTTGTTTGCATGCTTAAATGTTTTTGTAAAAATCTTTAGTACTCAGTATACTGCTGGTCTTACTCTTAACACAGTGAGCAGCGTCGGGTAAAAAACTAATGTAGTACAATCTTACTCTTAATATATATATATATATATATATATATATATATATATATATATATATATATATATATATATATATATATATATAATGCAAAAATAATGAGAGGGGCCTGGCTGCAGACTCAGTGCAGTGCAATCTGAGCTGCATCCAATACTTTTCAATGCGCTCACCTAACCCCACCCCTCACAGTGACGTCACTCACTCCATTGAGTAGATTGTGTCTGACATAGCATCACTGGGTGATGCAATCTCAGCCTGCATCATAAAGGCTGCATCCAGATACTATTGGAAATAATACATACTTTGACATGACAATCCTTAAAAGCTAACAAACCCATTAAACATTTTGACTTTAGATTGTAATATATGACTCCTATCACTGACAGAAAGTGACCCTGAAGTAAGATCGTATGAGGTTAAAAAAAGTAAGGCACGCGTTCGCACGCGTTCAGTTTTTCATAAATAAACAATTGCTGAAAGCCATCATGAACAAGAAATCCTTCAGTCTTTTTCCTGAGCTCCAAACTTCATCAGTACTGGGTTGCAGCTGGAAGGGCATCCGCTGTGTAAAACACGCTGGATAAGTTGGTGGTTCATTCTGCTGTGCCGACCCCTGATGAATAAAGGGACTCAGCTGGAGGAAAATGAATGATTGAATGCTATGGTACTCCGTTGGCCTGCAGATGGTGGTGTTGTAAGACTGGGCAGTTGCGTTTACTCTCCCATCCGCGGCGGATTCTTGAAAGTCTGCTGGAGATGCAGGGCAGAAGCAGAAAACATCGGCTCAGCAGAACAGCGCAGGGCAACACTGCAGCTAACAGGAACATTGGCGGCATGTAGAACTGATACGCCTCGACGTGGAAGGCAAAATCCCAGCCGAAGAAGAGTGTGTGCATGATGGAGAGAGTGAGAGCGACGTAGCCCAAACCTGACTGGAACAGACCGGAGACATAGTTCAGAAAAATGTACTCGCGCTCAAGTTTAAACTTCTTTATTGATCAGATTTGTTTAACCAAGGGTAAAAGAGAAAATAACAGTACAAATAGAAAAAAAAAATGTGTGTGTGTATGTGTATATATATACAGTTGAAGTCAGAATTATTAGGCCCCCCTGAATTATTAGCGCCACTGTTTATTTTTTTTTTCCCAATTTCTGTTCTGTTCTGGGAAGTTATTGTATAATGATGGTTTGTTCTGTAGACTATCGAGAAAAAAAATTAGCTTAAAGGGGGTAATAATTTTGTCCCAAAAATAGTTTTTAAAAAATTAATAACTGCTTTTATTCTAGCCGAAATAAAACAAATAAGACTTTTTCCAGAAGGAAAAATATTATGAGACATACTGTGAACATTTCATTGCTTAGTTACAAATCATTTGGGAAATATTTAAAAAATAAAATAAAAATAAACAGGGGGCTAATAATTCTGACTTCAACTGTGTATGTATATATATATATATATATATATATATATATATATATATATATATATATATATATATATATTCATATACATACACACACACACACACAAAAGAACAATAATTAGACCACACTATAACCCACTTATTGTACAAGCAATATAAAATCACCGGCCACTTTATTAGGTACACCTGTCCAACTGCTTGTTAATGCAAATTTCTAATCAGCAGGATAACACACCATGTCATAAAGCTCAATCATCTCAGACTGGTTTCTTGAACATGACAATGAGTTCACTGCACTCAAATGGCCTCCACAGCAGATCTCAATCCAGTGGAGCAGCTTTCGAATGTAGTGGAACGGGAGATTGGCATCATGGATGTGCAGCCGACAAATCTGCTGCAGCTGTGTGATGCTATCATGTCAGTATGGAGCAAAATCTCTGAGGAATGTTTCCAGTAGCTTGTTGAATCTCTGCCATGAAGGATTAAGGTAGTTCTGAAGGCAAAAGAGGGTCCAACCCCATAAGGTGTACCTAATAAAGTGGCCAGTAAATGTATGATGTGCATTAATTTATACAAATTAAGCATTTAAACAGGTCAGTACTGAAAATTGAGTTTGACAAGCTTGGTCTATTAAGTAAAATACGTTATGATAATAAACAAGAGAAAATGGAAAATATATTAAAATGAATATGCTGAATCTTCCGTTGAACACTAAAGAAGTTGTTTTGAAGAATGCTGAAAACCTGTAACCATTGATGTCCTTACAGAGCTGGTGTACAGTACCCAAAATCTACACTCAAAAAATGCTGGGTTCCACTCAATTTCTTCATGTTGACCCAACACAAAACGATTGAGTAAACTTAAATGTTATTTACAAATTTAAGTGAGTTCAACATAACTCATACATAAGTTGTCACCCAAAAAACTCCAACTCGTGTTAAATAAGTAGTTTCAACAAGCAGCAAAGGTACTGCGGAGCCTCCTGGAGCAATCTCTGTTGTATGGGCTCACCTGTACAAATGTGAACTCTCTCCAGTTGAGTGTGTTTCCCACAGAGGGAACAGAGGTGATGGCCAGTAAAGAGAGGACGCCCAGACCCAAAACTCCACAGGACAGGTACAACTCAGATCTCCACACCGCCAGCTCATCCCAGGGCTCCTCTGTACCCGCTTTAACCTGATGCATCCAGACAAACACACAGCAGACTCTATACTCTAGATATACTGTCGTAAATTTTTAAGTTGAATCAAATTATCTTTGCAAGTCGCATTAACTTACATAAACATCTTAAACCATCAATTAAAATTAGCATTTGATCACCTGATTACTTTTTTTAAATGGTTTAATTAGCTTTAAATGGTTTTCTAATGCTTCGATTAGCATGAAGTACCAGCTTAAATAAAGATGTAAAAACAGTGCTAGCCCATTTGTAAGCTCGTAAATGTATATCAGAATGAAATGCCACCTTAAATAAGGAGATAAAACAGTGCTAGCCCATTTTGTAAGCTTTCAAATGTCTATCAGAACGAACTACCACCTTAAATACAGATTTTAAAACAGTGGTAACCTATTTTGTAAGCTTTTAAATGTCTATCAGAATGAAATACCACCTTAAATAAAGATGGAAAAACAGTGCTAGCCCATTTTGTAGGCTCTCAAATGTCTATCAGAATGAAATACCACCCTAAATAAAGATTTTAAAACAGTGGTAACCTATTTTGTAAGCTTTTAAATGTCTAACAGAATGAAATACCACCTCAAATAAAGATTTTAAAACAGGGGTAACCCATTTTGTAAGCTTTTAAATGTCTATCAGAATGAAACACCACCATAAATAAAAATGTAAAGCTGGGGTAGTGCATTTTTGCAACTTCAAATGTCTATCAGATTTAATTAGCACCTAACATAAAAATATAGAAAGCACTGTCAGCTTCCAATTGTCAATCTGAGTGAAGTATTCGACATTTGTTTATTGTTTATTATTTAGTATTAGTATATGTTTGAAGTTGACAAGATGATGATTATTATTACATATGCTGTCATGAGGCTCCGGTTTCCCCCACAGTCCAAACTCATGCGCTCTAGGTAAATTGCGTAAACTAAATTGGCTGTAGTGTATGAGTGTGCGTGTGAATGAGTGTGTATGGGTGTTTCCCAGAATTGGGGTGTCAGCTGGAAGGGCATCCACTATGTAAAACATATGCTGGAATAGTTGGCGGTTCATTCCGCTGTGGCGACCCCTGATAATCAGGGACTGTCATGAGTTTTTTTGATGCTAGCATGTTCTACAGTGTGCTCACCTGTCTGTACGCCGCATTGATGAGTCTGTGCTGTGTAACTCTGCGCAGCGGTTGGCATACACTGTAGACACCGTGCAGCGCTGCGCATAGAAAACTCAACAAACCCAGCTGCTTCCTCCTCTGCAGCCAGTTGTCCAGCCATGGCGGGAAACGCCGGTATTTGGTTCCCCTCCAGAGCTGCAAAAACGCAGCAAACAAACCGGGCAGGTACACCAGAGACAAAGTCACCAACGCGACCGCCGGCAGACTCTCATTCACCAGCTCCAGAGCGAGACGGTAAAACACACTGTGCCCTTGCAGAATAAACGGCAGCAGAATCCCCCGCAGGAAACCATAAGTGTAGAAGAAGAGGAAGAGGAGGAAGGTGAGCATGACTGGTCCACTCCATGACGGGAACAGACGTAATGACATGACTTCCATTTCTCGGGCAGCAGACAAGCCACCCATATCCAGCGGATGGAAACCCATGTGTCGAGCCAACTGGATAACTTTCCTCTTGCCCTCTGCGCTGTTACTGCAGATCAACACCTAGAGAATTAGCAGGAAGTAAAGGAGTTCAAATAAGGCCTGAACAATACTGGAAGAAAATCAAACATTGCATGGTTGTGTATTGTAACTATTGCGAATGCTCACATTGCGATACCGATGCTTAAATTACATACGGTGCATCCGGAAAGTATTGATAACGCTTGTTTATGTTACAGTCTTATTCCTAAATGGATTGATTTCCTCAACATTCTACACACAATCCCCCATAATGACAACGTGGAAATGAGTTTTTGAAATTGTTGCAAATTTATTACAAATAAAAAGCTGTAAAATCACATGTACATCAGTGTTCACAGCCTTTGGCGTGAAGCTCTACATGGACCTCAGGTTCATTCTGTTTCCACTGATCATTCTTGAGATGTTCCAGCAGCTTCATTGGAGTTCACCTGTGCTCAATTCAGCTGATGGACATGATCTGAAAAGGCTACACCTGTCTATATACGGTCTCAGGGTCGACAGTGCATGTCAAAGCACAAACCAAGCTTGAGGACAAAGGAACTGTCTGTAGACCTCAGAGACAGGATTGTCTGAAGGCACAAAACTGGGGAAGCGTACAGAAACATTTCTGCTGCTCTGAAAGCTCCAATAAGCACAGCGGCCTCCATCATCCGTAAGTGGAAGATGTTTAACTACCAGGACTCTTTCTAGAGCTGGCCGGACATCTAAGCTGAGTGATCGGGGAGAAGAGCCTCAGTCAGGGAGGTGATCAATAACCTGATGGTCACTCTGTCTGAGCTCCAGCGTTCTTCTGTGGAGAGAGGAGAACCTTACCGAAGGACAACCATCTGTGCAGCAATCCACCAATCAGGCATCTGTATGGTAGAGCGGCCAGACGGAAGACACTCCCCGCCTGGAGTTTGCCATCTGAAGGACTCTCAGAGCATCAGAAACTAAACTCTCTGCTCTGATGAGACTCAAACTGAACTGTTTGGAGTGAACGCCAGGCGTTACGTTTGAAGAACAGCAGGCGGCGCTCATCACCAGGCTAACAGCATCCCTACAGTGAAGCATGGTGGTGTTGGCATCATGCTGTGGGGATGTGTTTCAGCAGCAGGAACTGGAAGACTAGTCAGGGTAGAGGGAAAGATGAATGCAGCGATGTACAGAGACATCCTGAATGAAGACCTGCACAAGAGTGCTCTCCACCTCAGACTGGGGCGACGCTTCATCTTACAGCAGGACAATGACCCAAAGCACACCGCCAACATATCAATGGAGTGGCTTAAAAACAACTCTGTGAATGTCCTAGAGTGGCCCAGCCAGAGCCCAGACCTAAATCCTATTGAACATCTCTGGAGAGATCTGAAAATGGCTGTACACCGTCGCTTCCCATCCAACCTCATAGAGCTTGAGAGGTCCTGCAAACAGGAACGGGCAGAAATTCCCAAAGACAGTTGTGCCAAGCTTGTGCATCATATTCAACAAGACTTGAGGCTGTAATCACTGCCAAAGGTGCATCAACAGAGTGTTGAGAAAAGGCTGTGAATACTGATGTACATCTGATTTTACAGCTTTTTATTTTTAATAAATTTGCAACAATTTTTAAAACTCTTTTTCCACATTGCCATTATGGGAGATTGTGTGTAGAATGTTGAGGAAATCAATTTATTTAATCCATTTTGGAATAAGTCTGTAACATAAACACATGTGGGAAAAGTGAAACGCTATCAATACTTTCCAGATGCTCTGTATTGCGCAGCCTTAGTTTAAATGAGGCTTTATGATTGAGGGAATATTTCCAGATAAGTCAAAATAATTCGCCCTGGTGTGAAATTTAAATTGTAAAATATTTTGCTTAACAAAGATTTTTTTCAACACATTTTTAGTCAGTATAGTTACAATAAGTCATTAAGTAAACAAGTTATTTCTTTTGTCTTTGCCATGATGATAATAAAGGGACTAAGCCGAAAAAAAAATGAATGAATGAATAATTAAAGTGACCTTGCCAATTGAACACGTGCTCCAAACCACTGATCCGAAGCCAATTTTACCTGTTTGCTTCCATCACGAGCCCCGGTCTGCAGCTCCCAGGTTGAAACCGTGTTGAAACCTTTGACCACCAGGCTTTCCGGAAACTGTTCGGCCAGTCGCTCTGCATTGGATGGCCCATGGATATCCAGCACTTCTGCATTACTCACATCCACCAGCACCTTCCCAGCGAGTGCAGACCTCAGACCCAGAAGTGAGCCGTAGTGTTCGGGAAATAACGCCATGAACACCACGCACGCTGCCTGTGCTGCCGCCCCCTCCTGGTTCATCAACGCCACTGCGTCCGGGAACAGTCCTGATGGGATACGGTTCACACACCGACTCCCGACCGCCACCCGGACCCTAGAGGACACCAATCGCACAGCCAGAGAGCGGGAAAAATCTCCAGAGCCCAATATGGCCACTGTTGGGCTGCTGAGCATCCCATCGTCAGCGTAATCTCTGGAGTCTGAGAGCAAAGGAGCCGTCATATCATCCGCCATGATGAACCTGCGGAGCGTGATTTCAGCAGGAGTAGGTTACTTGTTGATACTGGAAAAGCATTACAAATCAGCCAATCAGAATTTAAAAAGACTTAATGAGCCCTTTTACAAGATGTGTAATGCGATTCGGATGTTTCTAGAGCAGGGGTGTCCAAACTCAATCCTGGAGGGTTTGTGTCCTGCACAGTTTAGCTCCAACTTGCTTCAACACACCTGCCAGGAAGTTCCTAGTATACCCAGTAAGAGCTTGATTAGCTGGTTCAGGTGTGTTTGATTAGGGCTGGAGCTAAACCCTCCAGGACACCGGCCCTCTAGGACCGAGTTTGGACACCCCTGCTCTGGAGTGTGTAGTTTCAGTTCACAATACCACACAAATAGGGCGAGGCAGTGGCACAGTAGGTAGTGCTGTCGCCTCACAGCAAGAAGGTCGCTGGGTCGCTGGTTCGAACCTCGGCTCAGTTGGCCTTTCTGTGTGGAGTTTGCATGTTCTCCCTGCCTTCGCATGGGTTTCCTCCGGGTGCTCCGATTTCCCCCACAGTCCAAAGACATGTGGTACAGGTGAATTGGGTAGGCTAAATTGTCCAAAGTGTATGAGTGTGTGTGTGGATGTTTCCCAGAGGTGGGTTGCAGCTGGAAGGGCATCCCCTGTGTAAAAACTTGCTGGATAAGTTGGCGGTTCATTCCGCTGTGGTGACCCCGGATAATTAAAGGGACTAAGCCGACAAGAATGAATGAATGAATACCACACAAGTAATGTTCTAAAACTCTGTAAAACTGCCCCTTTTAGGCTCCAAACTGTGTTGTTTTGGTGACTGTCACTTTAAATTCAAATGAGATTGTGCTCTTTTTAAAAGAGGGCGGGGCTATTAATGCCTGTATGTCAGCACAGTGGCAGGACTAAAAACAGGACTAGCATTATCTGTGTGAAGAAGAGCGAATATGTGCAGAAGTGTGTCAGAAGCAGGCAGTCTATGGAGACAGACAGATTATGGGCTGGCAGTGGTTTGATGAACATGAAGTTGAACATCTCCCATGGCCTGCGTAGTCCTCAGATCTAAATATTATTAAGTCCTTTGGAGTGTTTTGGGAGGAGCGAGTCAGGAAAGGTTTTTCTTTAGCAGCCTCGCATAGTAACCTGAACATTCTGCGAAAGGATGGCTCAGAGACCCCCTGGCCGCTGCGCAGGACTCGTGTCTGTCATTCCCAACGCCAACTGATGCTGTATTGGCTGCAAAAGGAGGCTCTGCACTATACTAATGAATTACTGCTCTAAAACCAAGCCTTTCAGTTTCATTGTCCAACCCCTGTATGTTATTGGTCAACAGTGAGGCCCGATACACACAGGGCTTCAGTGTCAATGCTTGACGGAGGGCGTGACTGAAGATGGGGATGATGCAATCATCATAGCAGCATCAGCCAATGAAATTAGACTGACACTACTGTCTGAGCTGGGGTATTTGCTTCCAATAGTGCTTTAAAAGTTGAGAATATCCCAACTTCTGCAGCGAGCAACGCCACTGAGGCATATATATATATATAAGGGATGCCACAGTTCTCAATATAATATTGAACCGTACGGTACGACCTCCACGGTTCAATACGCGCTTGTGAATTGCGGTTTTCTCGGTTTTGCGTTTAAATAATTCATGTAAGTTTATATCTCCCCGAATTGACTGTGTGTGCCAGTACGTCCATGAGCTGACATGAGGAAACTATTGAGTAAATATCCAATGAGTAAATATCCAATCACTATGCTCTAAAGTTAGGGGGCGCTTGACCATCATTCCACACTTTAACATGGCAAGCGGCGGTGAAGTGAGGCTGAGACAACAGTACAAGGTTACTGCCATGTGATTGACACCATGTGATATTAGGTGTACCTAATAAAGTGGCCGGTGAGTGTGTGTATATATATATATATATATATATATATATATATATATATATATATATATATATATATATATAAACATATTTCATTTATATGTCATTTGTTAACAGTTAAAATAAATTATATAAATATATACATTTTATAAATTTATATATTTATATATAAATATAAATATAATATAATTTATATATATATTTTATAAATAATAAAAACATTTGCATATTATTCAATTTACAGAAATTAGAATATTTGGAATATGTACAGTACACACACACACACACACACACACATATATATATATATATATATATATATATATATATATATATATATATATATATATATATATATATATATATATATAATTGTGTTAATGTCATACGTTAACAGTTTAAATAGATAACATAAATCATACACATTAGCATATTATTTAATATTGTTACAGAAATCAAAATAAAACACATTTACTTCAGTTAGAGGATTCTTGTTAGAGTTGTCAGTTTCGTTTCTGCTTAAGCGGTGGCTCTATCATGCCGCATTCAGGACTAACGCTATAATAACATTCCCATCCTGTAATATCATTATTAATCTTAAAAACACATGTAATACTTCTTTATGCTTAAAGATTTAAGTCCCACTCACCTCTTTGACTCATTGGTCTGCTGTTTGTGCTGACTGCAGGACTGTGTGCTGCTCCAGGACTGTACAGACACACGTGTGGGCTTCCGTTATTGTGCACTAAAGATATGAAGAGAAGAGAAACGTGCAGAGAAAAGACGTGCCTTATCGCAGACACACGAGCGGGGCGACGCTGATGCAGTTTTATCACTGCTGAATTCTTACAAGCTGATTCTTTTAAAGGGAACTTGAACATTACAAGAAAAGTGAACATAAATGTACATATATAAGAGTGAACAATATCCAATTTATAAGATGGAGGAATAAAGAAGATGAAAACTTTAATAATAATAATAATAATAATAAACAAAAATAATAGAAGTATTAACATAAAAATTGTCAAATAATAATGTAGTAACAATATCGGTAAAAAAAATGATTGAATTAGTAAAAAAAAAAAACTAATAAAGGTACATATAAAACAAAATAATTCTAGACCTTTTCTTCCTTTTTCCTTAAGGACACAGTCAGAAATTACAACAGGGGATTTATACAAGAAAAAAACCCTCCAAGTCATTCTTTTTGTTATTAATTATCATTAGAGACCATAGATATATACATATGTGTATATCTATGATTAGAGGCTGCTTTAATTCTCTAACTAAATTAAATGACCTGTTGCTATATGCACTTCGCAAATTTCTGTTTATGAACAGGTCGCCCTCCTAAAAGCTGATTGGATGGGAGATCGTGACGTGACGCCTCCAAGAGACCGGTTGTTGCTAAAAGGGATACAGCTGCGCCCGAAAGTTAACGAGAAGTATTTATATTATTTAGTAAACCCATTAAATTGTATTTTTATTAGCATCTACCCCGACCATAACACAACCTTCACAGTAATGTAAAAACAGTAAATATACCGAGCATTATTCACTTACCCATTACTTTATGATCATCTACCGCTGCTGCAACCCTGAACCCAACCCTCACACTTTACTGTAAAATTACTGTAAAAATATTAATTATGAAATTATTATTATTATTATTATTATTATTATTATGTAGTGCTAAAGCCTAGAGGAGATACAGCTGCGAAGGCTCATCAATATAGCATATTATTGTGACACTGTACAACAATAATTAATATTCTTACATTACTGTGAGAGGTTGGTTACAATTTATGGGTAATTTAATCATTACTATGAATAATTATCGGTATAATTACTGTGTTTACATTAATGTGAGGGTTGGGGTCCCGTTAACTTCCGGTCGCAGCTGTATCCCTTCTAGCAATAATCCCGCATATCGGGCTCAGCTGATCTGGTCAACATCTGCAGGCTCGCGATAAGGATGACCGCAGGCCCCGGGCCGGTTTCTGGATTCTACGGGCTTTCCAGCGGCTCTGACCGGGTGAGGATGCTGTGTGTCTCCGCTGTCGGGATTCTGGTGCTCGGTGTCGGGATTCTGTGCGCTCTGGCGGCGGGTCCGCTCCATGCACAGTGCGCTGTCCAGTGGTATGTGGAGTATATCAGCTACACTCGCTGTACATTTTTCAGCTTAAAACAATGGTTCAGTTTTTGATTATTTATAAAATGTGTCATTTATTTTCATAGATTACAAGATGTTGCATGTCATAGCAATATAATATTTTCTGTGAAAAATGGCGGTAATACTTTAATGTAATGGTCCAGTCGTTCGTGTATTTAATAAGTTGGCTAATTTAAATAACTTAAACAACTAACTAACATTACCAAAGATGAATAAATAGCGTAAGACATATATTATTTGTTCATGTTAGCTATGTAGGCTATTTAAAGATATGGTGTGTAAAAGCCATAATTTTTCAGCTTATATGAAAATAAATGGTTTGATTTCTGATTATTTATAAAATGTGTGACTTATTTTCATAATTATAGTCATAACAATACTATATTGTTTGTAAAAAAAAAAAGGGGGGGGGGACACTTAAACATAATGGTTTGTTAATGTATTCACTAACGTTAGCTACTTAACATTATCTAATTTAAATAACTTCAATGCTAATTAACATAAAGAAAGATGAATAAGTACAGTAAGAAATGTATTGTTTGTTCGTAAAATAGGCTATTTACTGCTTAAAGAGCACTAGTCTGATATGAGCTACACAATATAATTGATTTTTGAATATAAAATTTGTTATTTTGATAATTACAAAATGTTACGTGTCATGTCAATACAATATATTCTGTAAAAAAAGGGACATTTTTTAACAGAACACTAAAATAATGGTCTGTTAATGTGAGGTAATGTATTTACTACTTAAATAGCCTTAAATTATTTAGTTAATTTAAGTAACTCGAATAACATTAACCAAGATGAATAATTAAAATATTTACAAAATATTAAATTTTAATTTTTTGGTTTTTATAAAAGCTCTAAATGGTCATTTTTCTAACTAATAACATCATTAAAGAGTTTAAAAATAACGTGTGTCTGTTAATCTTATTTCCATTCTGTTACAGTACCTTGCTTTGCCTTTAAATTGGTGTAATTACTGATAATAATGTCATCTTTCCCTCACTGATAACATGTGAAGCTCTGAAAGGTGTGTGTGTGCTCTTTCTGAGCATTTTACTGTGTATATATTAATTTAAATGTCTATGCAAATAGTTTTGTATTGTTTTGTTTATGTGTGTTTATACATGTGAATAATTACACAATGTCTATAATACACACACACACACACACACACACACACACACACACACACACACACACACACACACACACATATAATGTAAACTTTTATTTAGGATGCGGTTAATTATGATCAGTCTGTGCACAGCACTACATTTGTTCAGCTTTTAGTTCATCTATAAATCTCAGTTTGAAAAAATAAAAATACATCTCAGACCGGATTTTTGGTCACACTGCATGTTATTATTATTATTATTATTATTATTATATGATATTATATTTGATTGATTGATTTATTGACAGGAAAATTGGCATTCCCTGCTTTGACGTCTCCTCTCTGTTGGTGAACCAGATTAAAGAGTGGTCGACAGAAAGCTGTCCTGGGACGAGCCAGAGATGCCTGTATTCAGTGAGTGTCTGCACTAATGCAAAGCCTAGCTGTGTTAGTAACATGCACGCGTAGTTTAGAGCTGCACAATACATATCAATTCAGCGTCAGTATCGTGATGTGTGCATGCTCAATAGTCAATCGCAGGATATGTACTGTCAAATCATTACTATATCTGATCAACGTCACAGTTTAGAATGCATTTGTGGAGTCACTGCAAAGTATAATCAGAATCAGAAATGCCAAGTGTGCTTCACACACACAAGGAATTAATTTGGCTTCCAGCTTCCAGTGTGCATAAAGTGACAACACAAAATAAATATGAAAAAAAAGATGTTAAACATTAAACGGAGATGCAGTTAGTCCAGATATCTGGATGTTGAGTTGCATGTACAAATTTGTTATAAATATACAGGTTATACGGTGCTGTGTACAAATGTGAATGTAGAAAGTATTGCATTGTATATTGATATAAGGTGCTGTGTACAAGTGCGCATGAGAAAGTATTGCACACGTTTATTGCACAGTTGGGGGATATTTAACTGTTCATGAGGTAGATGGCCTGAGGAAAGAAAGTTTTCCTGTGTCTGGCTGTTTTTGTGCTTGGAGCTCTGAAGCGCCGACCAGACGGTAACAGTTGGAACAGGTAGTGTGCTGGGTGCGAGGCGTCCCGAGTGATTTTGCGAGCCCTTTTACTCACTCTGGAGGAGTACAGTTCTTGAAGTGTAGGAAGGGTAGTGCCAATGATTCGTTCAGCAGTCCGGACTTTTTGCTGTAGTCATAACAGAGTGAAAGTTAATCATTTGTATGTGTTGCAAATCAATAATCTGCCAGTCAGGGTAAGCAAAATAATCTGGTTTTCATTTTAAACTAATTTACCCTATTGGCAGATTATTTAGCTTGTTCTAAGGAAAAACTCACTTGTTTTTGACTCATTTTTTCTAAAAACAAGATAATATTTTTCACTCGTCTAAGGGTGCTTTCACACCTGCCTTATTTAGTTTGATTGAATTGCACTAGAGTTCGTTTCCCCTTTTGGTGTGGTTGGTTTGGGCAGGTGAGAATGCAGCAATCGTACTGGAGTGCGCACCAAAAGCAGACCAAATAAGCGTACCGAGACCTGCTTGAAGAGGTGCTCTCTGTACACTTTCAAACGAACCCTGAATCAGTTCATTTGTGGTGAGAATATGATCCGTACTAAAACAGGTCCAACCGCAAAAAGTACTGCGCCTTTTGGACTAATCCAGCTGCCGTAGGCTGTTGCGCTGTGCATTATGGGATATGGAGGAAAAATATTTGTAGACAGCGCTTTACCATCAGAGAGAGAGAGAGAGAGAGAGGGAAAACATTAGCTGATGGATTGTTGGTAATATTTCCGCAAGATGAGCATGTCACAGTTTAGCTAAATTAATTGACGCCTCCTCCTGAAGTGACGAGTGATGCATTAAAACATTTGTTTTCCAGCAGCGGCTGCGCTTCATTCTTAAAATTTAAAGTTTGTCTAAAGCAGGGATACAATCAGCCAGCACAGTCGCCCCTCCAGAGTAAAAAACACATTTTGTTTCTGCCGGTTTGTTTACTTGTTTGTTGTTGGCATTTTCCCGCACCTGAATTCTGACCAATCAATAAGCAGTTTAGGAAATATGTTCAACAACATCTGGCCAATGAGAGATGTGGATTTGGTCAGATGACTACATTTTGGTTCGTTTTAACTGGTTCGGACTAAAGCCAGCAGTGTGGTGTGAAAACCACCCAAAGACGGCAGAAAATGCAACAATGATCATTTATTGCTCTTGGTCCGGACCAAATGAAGCGAACTACAGATGTGAAAGCACACTAAAAAATGCTTCTTCATTTAATCGAGTTTCAGACATTTGGACTAGAAACAAGACAAAAACTCTAATTAAGAAAGGCTTTTTCTGCAGTGTGTGTTAAGCCTGTTTATACTTCTGCGTCAAGTGACCGGCGTAACCCACGGTGCATGCAACGCGCGTGGCTGTGCATTTATACTTCTGCTGCTGTCTCTGTTGGTCTGCATTAACTCTTCCGAAACGCTAGTTGGCAGTAGGTGTTTATGTTCCTCTGTGTCGAGTTTCTTCGCTGGTGTTTTGTTCTGTCTGAACGCTTCCTTAATGTACAAGTGGCTCATTTTGAGGCAGGAACCGGCGGACGTGCAGCAACTTTAACTATGAGGTAAACACAAAACAAAACTTTCCATCCGGAGCTCCTTCACAGGACTCCACACTTGTAAACAATCGCTCCATCAGGCTCGCGCCGCTCACACGGCTCTCGGCCCCGCCCAGACTCGTCAGCGCCATCAATAAGCAGACCAATCACAGAGCTTGTGCTACGCGTCGAGTAAATGGGTTTTTGTCTCGTTTTACGCTTGAACAACTAAATGAAAGCCAAAGTCTATTTAACTGATTGTGTTTTAATTACATTACAACATCGATGATGGAAAAGGAACCGTATAAAATGCAATGAAGTCACATTAACCATTCACCGGAAGTTGATCAGTATGGGGAGAAATGATATCGTCCCTATTGTCCACTGCTAAAATGTTAAAAAATATGACACAACTTAACTTCACCTCCCACAGAGCTCGCTGAGCCCCTTTTGTGGGCCAGGACCCCCCTGTTGGAAACAGCTGAACTAATGAAACGTTATTGTAAAGTTTGACCTATTTATCTTTTAAAAATTAGGTTCCTATTAACAGTTGTGCTTTCATCCCAGGTCTACCCGTTTAACTTTTTGTTTGATGTGTTTAGCTGGTGTCAGTAAACACAGAGGACATCAGTGCGACACACACCACTCCTGTGATGGGCTTTGTGGACGAAATCTCCTTTAATCTGAGCAGTCCAGACCCGGACAGCTGTGATGTTCAGGTCAGCTTACTTACATTTTTGATGCTGAATAATAATAAAAAAAAAAATTTTGTTTCATATTGTGACAGTTCCTAGAGAAATGAAACGACGTAGTGGCACAGTAGGTAGTGCTGTCGCCTCACAGAAAGAAGGTCGCTGGTTCGAGCCTCGGCTGGGTGAGTTGGCGTTTCTGTGTGGAATTTGCATGTTCTCCCTGCGTTCGTGTGGGTTTTCTCCGGGTGTTTCCCCCACAGTCCAAACACATGCGCTACAGGGGAATTGGGTAGGCTGAATTGTCCGTAGTGTATGAGTGTGAATGAGTGTGTGTGGGTGTTTCCCAGAGATGGGTTGCGGCTGGAAGGGCATGCGCTGCGTAAAAAACATGCTGGATAAGTTGGTGGATCATTCCGCTGTGGCGACCCCGGATTAATGAAAGGACTAAGCCGAAATGAAAATAAACGAATGAGTGAACAGTGGGCGTGGCTTGGTTTTTCTAATACACTGCAGGACTACACTGAACATTTGCCAACAACTCTGTCTCACAATTTGTACACACGTGAACAAATCAAGGGCCGGGGGGCGGGGCCCCCTTATCGCGTGGGTGCCCTGCGGGGCTGTCTGCTACGCCATTGTGTCTCACATACACACGTGAATAGTGATACGTTTTTATTCTTTTGTTTTGTTTTGCCTGGTTTCTAAAAAATTCCTTAAGGCCCGTTTACACTAGTGCAATTTAGTTTTAAAATGGCGTTTTAGATCAAAAACGATCCACACTAGCGTTTCTGATCATATCTCCGTCCACACTACGGCACCAAAAACGTTTATCACGTGACCATTCGCGCACTCTGGGCATGCGCTTTCTAGTATAAGCAGGAAGCATGCGTCCCGCTCGGCATTTGGTTATTGTTAGTCAACAAACGGCGGTTGAACAATGAACGCGATGGCAAAGAAAGCAAGAGATGTATTTTTGTGGACAGACGACGAGGTCGAGTTGTTACTAAACGTAACAAATGAATAACTGCACAATGGCGCCTAAAACAGACAATAGTGCAAACAACGCTCCTATTTCTGTGTCCGTGTTGTTGTTTACAGTGAAGGCTGGCCTGCTGTCTGCCAGTAGCGTTAAAGTCATGTGTTATAGTCATGTGATAGGGGCTTGACGAATAAGGGAAGAATACGCAATGAAACAAAGGCCCCAATCAGGTAGCGAATCTCAGCAGCCCCGCCTCAATTTTCAGATGTCTCCATTTTCCCTCATCCACACTGAGACGGAGCAGCAGCGCTTCAGAATGAAAACAGCCTCTCCAGCGTTTTCAAAACGCTCCGTTTTCGGCGCTCAAAAACTCCGGCATAGTGTGGACGGATGGCGTAACTAGCAAAACTTATGCGTTTTCAAACTAAACGCATTAGTGTAAACGGGGCCTTAGCCTAATCCCTTCCACTCTGCATCCTAAGTCTGATGGTGTACAAGGCGAGCTATCGAGCAAACTGTCCGCAGTTTCGAGAAAAGAAACAGAAGTTGCTGCTAGCATCATACCACCCTGTAGCATTCGTTTTACACACAAAATGCAGCCAGACCACATTTCTGCGGTTTCCCAAAAATGTAGCCCTGGGCACACATCCCCACACATGAGCCTGTGTTAGTCTAACTGTAAATTTAAAAAAAAAAGTGTCCTTTAAATCTTGTAAACATTGATGTGTTTTATTTCTGATTCTGTCTTCAGGGTCGGTCTGTTTCTCGAAGCTGGTATGCCATTTTAGACTCGGGAACCAACTACCTGAACATGTACAATCTCATGAGAGGTGAGTAATAACAGACTGAGGGCAAGACTAAAAGAGTATTGAGACTTTATAATAACATTACTGATCAAAACTTACATCAAAAACTCGCCCATTTCCAGAAAAACCTCTGCTGCTCTCCAACGGAAGACTTAGAAAAGTATACACACTGCATTTTTTAATCTTTACACACACTTAAAAGTAAAGTTTCAATATATGTGGAATATTTTTGCTGAACAAAACACCATTTCGACTTTAATTGGATGTTTTAAACCCCCTAAAGCGTTAGTTCACCCAAAAAAGTCAATTCTATTATTAATTGCTCTCTCTAATGTTGTGTGAGAGCTTCGTGCATCTTCTGAACACAAGTTAAGATATTTTAGATGAAATCCTGGAGCTCTCTCATCCTCCATAGACAGCAAGGGTCAAAGTTCAGATTGGACTGGAAGACTGGAAGTGTTCTGATTAGGCTGATTAGAAATTTGAGTTAACGAATGGTTTGACAGGTGTACCTAATAAAGTGGCCGGTTAGTATAACTGTTTTTTAGCAGAGATATAGATGTTTCTTGACTAAGATGTCGCTTGAAAGAGGATAAAGACTAACAAAGTCATATTTATTTACTTTTGGGGTGCACAAAAGTGTTCTTGGAGCACATGTCATGTTTACATAAAGAGCGATTCAGGTGAAACGAGGGTCAGTAATCGGTGGGAAACATTTTTGTGTTGAAACAACTGTCACAAGTGTGTGAATGTGTGCGTCTCTCACACACACTCTCCTTCTGTGTGTTTGTGTTGTGCAGGCAGTGGTCTCTCCTCTTCTCCTGACTTTAGCGAGTCCACCAGTGACAGACTGTGCACGCAGTTCAGCTCCACCAGACAGAAACTGCCCCCATAAACAGACTCCATCAATTTAGCCCAATGTTACTGTTATCAGGGTCCCCACAAGTCATGGAGTTCCTGTAATGTATTTCCGGTTCATTTCAAACATCAAAAGTCATGGAGTTTTATACATTTTTAAAACATTTTAGTCATTTGTGCTGATGCTTTTAGGCATTCAGAGACTCGACATGAAGAGGCAACACAAGCAAGAATCGTTTCTGATACACAGGATCTGTTCATTCTCAGAGAAATAAGAGCTCAAGTAAAGGAGTGAGTTTATTATTGGTTTTTGTGTTCGCAGAAGAGATTTGTTTTTTATTTTTATTTTGAGGCATCTGTGCGACACTTTAAGAAGTCAGGGGTTCATTCCACTGTGGCGATCCCTGATTAATAAAGGGACTAAGCTGAAGGAAAATGAATGCATGAAATGAGCTCTTGCTTTTTATGACCGTTGCATTGCACTGCTAATTGTTTGGAACTATATATTTGTTTGTAATTTTATTGATTTGGGACCAGTTTTTTTATATTTAATTGTTTGGATAATAAGACATTTAGATTTACTTCTTAACATGACATGAATATATTTTTTTTCCACAAAGTGTTCAATACTTATTTATTACCGCTGTTATTCTGTAATCTAATAAATTGAGTTCATTTTGCTTTTAATTATGTCATTCGTCACAGGCGCACACATGAGGTTATTTTCTGAGAATGGAAATCTAATGCAAATATGTGAGCTGCTTGACTTCAGCTGTTGCCTCTAAATCCTGCATCATTTGAGCTTTAAGTCAACAAGACACTAATCCTCGTTTATTTAATTTGCTTAAAATTTCACTTAATGTTACTACCAAGATTCTGCATCGTCTCATTCACGAAGTGTTTTGTTTTTGTGATGAACTGATAAACCCTGACATGATCAACTGCAATGGAAAGACATATATATATATATATATATATATATATATATATATATATATATATATATATATATATAACATTTTTCATCATTGTTAAATGTTTGACAGACTGATTACAATTGATGTGTGTTCTGTGGATGGAGGATTTTCTCTTCTGCACACTTGCTAGAGTCTTCTCTGTCTTCATCATATTAATGCCTTCTCGTTATTTGTGAGTTGCTTTGACTAAAGAGTTTGCTGAAGGATTAAATGTAAACGTGCATGTAAATGCTGTAGTTCTCCTCAGATGTTCATTGGGTTGCTGTCTGAGAGGTCAACATCTGCGGCTTTAGGTTATGTTTGCATTAAGTGTTTGCATTCTGCTCCATTTAAGGCAAATGATTATCTGCATGTTTGAATTAGAGCTATACTGTATCACCCAGATTTTACTATAGGTTATTTAGTTTTACTTAGCTTTGTATTATACATTATCATTAGTTATGTAATATATTTATTTTTAACTTGTAATATGAATAGTTGGCCCTGGGAGTAAGTAACTTGCTCAACTTAAATGTATGTGAAACCTGATTAACCTATTAAAATAAGTTAAGGTGACACAAAAAGCGTTTGCAGTCATGACTTTTTGTCATATGATTTTCTCTACACTGGACTCTTAGTGTAGATTATGTTCTGAATAACCGTCTCTAATGACACCATTGTTTGATATAGATGTCTGGTTTGGCGTTTATAGCCTGTAATACTGAGGTAATACAAGCCTGTAATACTTATTCTGGTATGATAGACTGTAATACTGAGGTAATTTCATTATACAGTGATACCTTCATCATGCAGTGTAATGGCAAGTCAGTCATCTCCAAAACTGGACCAAATCCAGAACAGAACCAGATCTGGCTCAAAACGGTCATGCCGCCCTCAACCCTAAACTGAAAGTCTCTGCACTGTCATGGACGCCGCCCTCTCTATTCTGCCGCCCTAGACGCGGATATAACTGACACCCAATTCACACGGGACGAATGCTTTCCATTCACTTTGATTGGGTGACGTCAGGCGCTGCCGAACTGCTTCAGAGGCGTTGCTCGCTGCAGAAGTTGCAACTAGCTCGACTTTTTAAGCGCCGACAGAAGCGTCAGCCAATCAGATAGACAGTGGCCTATTGCTGACTGAATTTCATTGGCTGAGGCTGCCATGACGATCACTTCAGCCCCAACTTCAGACACGCCTTCAGTCAAGCGTTGACGCTGAAGCCCTGTGTGAATGGGGCGTGAGGGTGCAGGTGGTGAGAGTAGTGTCGCGGGCACCGCCCTAGACGCAGATATAACTGAGGGCGCGAAAGGGGAGGGTAGTGTCGGAGACGCCGCCCTCTATTCTGCCTCCCTAGGCGGCCGCCTAGGTCGCCTCTATGGACGCGCCGGCCCTGACTGGACCAAATCCAGAACAGAAGTGAACCAGATCTGGCACAGTACTGGACCAAATCCAGAACAGAAGTGAACCAGATCCGGCACAGTACTGGACCAAATCCAGAACAGAAGTGAACCAGATCCGGGTAAATTCTGCATGGCACCAAATCCAAAACAGAACAGAACCAGATCTGGTCTAAATCTGACAAAGTACTGGACCAAATCCAGAACAGAACTGAACCAGATCTGGCACAGTACTGGACCAAATCCAGAACAGAACTGAACCAGATCTGGCACAGTACTGGACCAAATACAGAACTTTTTCAATAATAACTGTGATCATCTTTAATGAAATCATTGTTTGATATAAATGTCTGGTATGCATACCTGCCAACACTCCCGTTTTCCCTGGGAGTGCACTGTATTTCAGACTCGTTTCCCGTCACCCTCCCGTTTTGGTATTTATCCCGAAAAACTCCCGTAATTTCTGCCCCCATCCCCTTCCAGGTCCTCAGCATTTTGGTATGGTCTGTAAAATCCCCAGGTCGCCAACATTGGTATAAAATCCCATCACAGCTGCGGCACAAATCACGCTTCATAGTACAGGGACTAACATCACAGTACACAGTACCCGGATCTCAACAGTGTTATTCAGACACCTCACCCCCGAACCTAACCCCCCCGGTCTCTCAGATATTCAGGGACAAAAGTTGGCAGGTGTGCTGGTATGACATTTATAGCCTGTAATACTGAGGTAATACAAGCCTGTAATACTAATTCTGGTTGATAGCCTGTAATATTGAGGTAGTTTGATTATACAGTGATGCCTTCATCATGCAGTGTAATGGCAAGTCAGTCAAGACCCTGAATTATAGTATTGTTTGTAGTTAGGTTGGTTGCCCTATGCAGCCCAATGCAAATCCTAATGGAGAATGGAAATGCCGTCCTAATGGTCCTTTAAACTAACAGAAATCCTTCATATAGTCAGCTGGATAGGGTGAAGGGGTTAAACACAGTGACTTTTACTTTTGATAACGTCTTGAAAGAATCATAGAAACTGTTTAAGCTAAAGGAAGCTAAATTATGTTTAGTGATAGAAGTCTGATATATGACTAAATGTACATCACATATTTAAAAGAAGGATTTCACAGAATACACTGAAAATAGTGCAAAAATGTCTGTTTACATCAGTATTCAAGCATCTGAATTTACAAATATGTACATTAGTCAACATTTGAAGAGGATAAACTTTAAATATTGCCCCCTGTATATATATATATATATATATATATATATATATATATATATATATATATATATATATATATATATATATATATATATATATATATATATATATATATTCAAACATATTAACTCTATATGTTCTTGTGTGGCTATAGATTTCCACATGTGCTTCTATGTTCTGTTTTATTTGCCTACAGATTCTTTTCCATTGGTTTATTCGGTTGGTTAAACGCACCTGATTGGTTGTGTGTGTCTGTTAAGGTGTGCTGTGATTGGTCACTGCATTGTCACTCTCTTCAGTGATTGGCTGCATGTGAGTTTAAGTAAGCGAGCGTCAGTGATGTGCGGTTCAGACTTCAACTTGAGCTGAGCACTGAAAATAAAACTCTGAGTGAAGATGAAGACGACGCTCGCTGTGCTGCTCCTCATAGAGCTCTACACGCTCTCCTCTGCTCTCAGCAAGCAACATTTCTTTGTGAATGAGCAGAAATCGTGGGATGATGCTCAACTATACTGCAGACTACACTATCACGACCTCTCGTCCTTCACCAGTAATACTGAGAAACAGCAGTTTTTTGATTTTGCATCTCATTATCCTCTTTTTGCCTGGGTTGGACTTCACAAAGTGTCCGGAGTCTGGAAGTGGTCCGGAGATGAAAATGCCACAGGAATCAGCTGGGACTGGAAAAGTAATCCAGATCAATCAAACGGGGGTCACTGCGCTTCAGTAAAGCATGCACCGTCAGATGTTGTACTGTCCTCTGATGAATGCTCTCTAAAGCGACCCTTCTACTGCATGACGAGTTTTGTTCTGGTGCAGCAGAATGAGACTTGGGAAGGAGCTCTGGAACACTGTAGACAGCATTACAGTGACCTGGTGAGTCTGAGCTCGGAGAACAGGATGAATTCGGCTATAGAGAGAATCAATCAGACTCAGACTGAGTATGTGTGGACGGGTCTGCGCTTTCTTGCTGGAAACTGGTTCTGGGTCAGTGGAGATGATCTGGATTACACCGCCTGGCCTGCGACTGGACAACCCTCATGTCCTGCTGTAAACCTGCGGTGTGGAGCGCTGAATAATGACACTAGACAATGGACACCCAGAGACTGTGCCGAGGAGCTCAACTTTATGTGTCAGTAGAGGTACGGCAGGAGAAGCCCTGATTATCGGTGCACTGAAAAAATATGGATTTACATGATTTTTAAAGGCAAACAGTCGCAAACTATTTATACGGGCTGAATTTAAACAAATTAAATGTAATAATCAGTTAAATATTCAGCCGATATAAATAGTTTGCATACACTTACCTTAAAAACACCACAGCAAATCCAATGAACCCTTTTTCTCTGTGTTCTGGTCAGTGGTGTAAAGTAAAAACTAAAAATACTCAGATAACTGTAATTGAGTAGTTTTATCAGCAAAATTAATTTACTATGTAGTTTTAGTCGTGTTACTTTCCCTTTAGTGCTGTATTTTAGTACTTTTACTCTACTATCGTCCTTCAGCTTGCAGTCACTACTTTATTTTTTCTTCTTGTCATTGGGAATTGGCTAAAGTAGAATAGTCAGTGCTGTGGATCCTGTCCAATCAAATCACACACAGAAACTGAGTTGCATCATACTGAACTATCTCAAAATATAGGCGCTTTATAAATGCAGCAAACCATTCGGAAGAATTAAAAGTGTCCAAGAAGACGTCTAAAATTTTGACATGCATTGACCCAGAGACTGTTAGGTGCATGTCACTGATGAGAACATGAAGCATGTTTACTGTATGATGACTAAAAATGCCAAATAGCCCTAAGTGAAGTTTATTTATAAACTAATTTGGAGTGGATCAAGTGCTTATGATTGATCACAGCCGGTCCTGCATTATTTATTTTATGATTGACCAATCCACTATAACTACCCTGAGCTCCATATCACAGCCATTTTTGTTGTGAAGAATCCCCCCTTCCACCCCTACTCCTCCTCCTTTCCTAGATGGGTGGCACGGTGGCCCAGTGGTTAGCACTGTTCCCTCACAGCAAGAACGTCACTGGTTCTAGTCCTTACCAAGCCAGCCGACGTTTCTGTGTTTACACGTTCTCCCCGTGCTTACGTGTGTTTCCCCCCGGGTTCCCGGGTTTCCTCCCACCATCCAAAAACACGCAGCTTAAGTGAATTGACTAATCCAAATCAGCACCATAGACATGCTGCTAGTCAGTAGTCATCTCTTAAGAGTGATCACTATCTGTTTTTCTCCAGATCAAACTCCCCTCTCGCCCTGCAAATGGGAGGGAGCCCCGGGCTCGAGGATCTTATGAACTCATGGCTCTCTCCCAGGTCAGCATGCCAAACATGGTTTACAATCAATCATCAGCTGAGTGTGAACTCTTAAAACCATGACTAAATGCACTACAGAATGTTACGTTTACACACGCGTGCTTAAATTGCATATAAACGCATCCACATCACTACTCTAGAGTACTTTTGAAAGGTTTAATTTTTACTCTTACTTTGAGTAATATTTACGACAGACACTTTTACTCTACTGCACTACATTTTTAGTCAACTGCACTACAATTTTTAGTTTTACTACTAGCAGAGTATAATTTTTCTGTACTCTTTTCACTAGTTCTGGTAGAGGCTAGTTGTCTTTTAATGAAATATTACATGCACTGTAAAAAAACATTTGTTATATATCCTCCTCGGGCTTAGAGGACAAATACAGGGACAGCACATTTTAGCTCAGATGTCTGATATTTTGTTGCAGATGTACCGTGTCATCCTGCAACTGTTTTGCAGCATATGAAACGTCCCAAACACTATTTTAACTGTCTAAAATGGGAAAGATATTGTTTTTACTGATGGTCAAAACATGTTAAAATATGTGTGTTTGTGTTATTAATGCATTAAAAAACAGTCAAGAAAACACTGCTGTGTTCAGCGCAGAAATAAAGAGTTCTTCATTCAATTACACCAAGGTGACTTTATTGTGTTTTATGGAAATTCGGACATCAAGTCCACATTAATGAACATAATTTTTCTCTAAAAGTACATCATGTCAAAAGATTATGCTTAGGTTTTATACTAATTAAGTTCCAAAAAGCCGAAATAGCAAAGAGAACTAAAAATGCATGTAAAAAACACCTTGGGCCTTAAGAGGTTATATATATGTATGTGTGTGTATGTGTATATATAAACAGTATACAGGTTCTCGAATCTGATTGGCTGATAGCCGTAATATATTTAAGTAATATCAGCACTCGTACAGCCTCTTTACCCTTTGTGTATTACTCCGCCCACATACAGCCAGCGTAAAGCAGACACTACAGATCTACAGTGTAAAAGATGCTTGCTCAGCTGTTTAACTGTCAGCTTATGATTTGAAACCAACGCGGAAGAAAGTAGTTCCTCATACAAAAGGGTTTTTGAGACTCTCCATGTTTGATTTTGTTTTTATATACACAATTATGCCGTCAAACTGTTGTATAAACGCAATTTCACACTCGTAGCTGTGCGATATGGCTGTATATCGGCACTGGTGGGTGCACTAAGGCACTCTGTCACGCACGCCTCCCATCAGTGCCGATATACAGCCATATCACACTGCTACGAGTGTGAAATTGCTCACATATATATATATATATATATATATATATATTGGTGACTGATGTTGTTTTCCATATATTTATGCTTTTGAAAATGCATTCTGGTGTCTTGATTTTTCCTCCAAAAGGTTTTGATGTTAAGAAGTGTAAAAAGTGATGTGTTTAATAGTGGCGACCCCTGATGAATAAAGGGACTAAGCCGGAGGAAAAAGGAATGAATGAATGACATCTACAATAGTATCATATAAACTAGAATCATATAAATTTTATAAATGTAACTGACGATAATATTTCAGCAGCTGAATAATATCAAATGAAGCAGAAAATGTATAATTAATCGAAGCATACTTTGTTTGTATACAATAGTATCACTCAATGTTATGTAAGTTGTATATGTGTTTTTATTTAATAAATGTAGAATTATTTTCAGCTGCTAAAGCATTGAAAGGAAGAGATTTAATTTAATTAAAAGTAATTGAATGTAATTAAAGAGTATAAAGTGTGATGTCAGTTTTTCTCTGTTCATCATGCTTCAACTTATTGTTTTACAAAGTTATAGAGTTATAAAGTCTTTAACAAAAGAATATCTGCTCGTTAAAGCATCTATATTAGACGTTGAATTAATATAATGCTCGCAGTGATTTCTAATAAAATGTTTTCTGATGGTTTGTTTCTTTTCACTATACTACACACACACACACACACAAACACACACACACACACACACACACACACACACACACACACACACACACACACACACGTTCCTATATAAAACAAGCTGAAACAACACAAGTCTTAAGGTTTTTGAAGCGACATCTTAATTGTTTTATGTTTAATCGAATCAAATTTGTACAAACTAATAAGTTAACTTAATAAGTTAACTTCCTTTATGTTGCCTCAACACAAATCGATTGGGTGTAACCCGACATTTTTTACAGTGTATGTTTGATGTATGTATTTGTTCAAACTACACTGAAAAAAACATATTCAGAGATAATTCTTGGATTTACTTAATTTTTTACGTTAAGTGGTAGTAAACAATTTATTTTTGTTGAATATAAACAAATTAAGTTAAACATTATTAAACTTAATTTGTTTGTTTAAATTCAACAAATAAATAGTTTGCAACAGTTCTGCATGCAACACTCTTATGAAGATGATTACAGTGCCTTATAATAAAAAGTAAGCATGCAAACCATGTATGAAGACCCTCGCTGCATGAATATCTACAGAATGATGATCAATGTTTTTCCAAGTTATACTATAGATTACTGTAGTAGAATAAAAGTGCAAAGAAACAAAACTCCCTATATGTAGACATGCACTATGGGAATTTAAGGGCGCACTATGCACGTCTCAGCACTAGAGGTCGCTTATTGAAAACACCACTGAAACAAAAGATGCTCTGGATTCACTCAAGTTTTTTAAGGTAAGTGGTTGCAAACAATTTATATGGGCTGAATTTACACAAACAAATTAAGATTAATATTACTAAATTAGATTTGCTTAAATACAAATTAAGGCCTATTTAAACTGTTTACAACCAGTTACCTTAAAAAATGTGTAAATTCAATGAATTTTGTTGTTCTGTGAATGACAGCAACATACTGATGCCACAGAGTTGTCGACTTCAATAGCTGATGTATGGGAGATGTTTTTAGATGCTGTAATGATGTAGACTTTATGTTAGAAATATAATATCCAAACAGCTACTCGCCTCTCTAATAAAGCATGCAAAAACAGCCCTGATCTCTTTAAATCTGCAGCCAATCTTTGTCCTTGTAATGCCACTGCAATATTCATCCTCATTGTTCCTCTCCATTCTTTGGGGTTTAATTGTTTTAAAGCCATTTTTAGGTCAATATTATTCGCCCCTTCAGCAATATTACTGTTAGATTGTCTCCAGAACAAACCACTGTTATACAATGCCTTGCCTAATTACCCTAACTTTACCCTGATTACCCTAGTGAAGCCTTTACATGTCACTTTAAGCTGAATACTAGTGTCTTGAAGAATATCTAGTCTAATATTATGTGCTGTCATCATGGCAAAAATTAGTTATTAAAACTATAATGTGCAGAAATGTGATAATCAAATCTGCTCTCCGTTAAAAAGAAATGGGGGTAAAATCTACAGGAGGGGCTAATAATTCAGGATGGCTATTATTTCTGACTTCCACCGTATGTCTGTACATCAAGCAGATTCAACAGGCCTAAGTTCAATAAAGATACTCTTCCAGACTCTGGTTGTGCGCTGACTGATCTACCACAACACATCTTTATTGGTTTGATGGGAAACTGGAGACTTTGCGTTTGCGTTTGTGATGTCAGGTGTGATGGCACATCATTTACATTCATTCATTCATTCAAAGCAAATCGTTTTCCTTTGAAACAAAACAAGGGAGGAATAGAAATGTTTGCAAGGAAAATAGCTGATGTATTATCTTACAGCAGATGTGTATTTGCCTAGTGTGTGTAATGTAGCAATCTGCTGAACTTTGGAGAACTTTCACTTGTAAAAAGCAGCAGAGTCATCCAATCATCCACAACACATGAGGCTTAATGCTTTGGAATGATAATTATTAATTTGTGAAAAGCACTTCACAAATTAACTTGAATTGAACTGAACACACACACACATCAGGGATCACAAGCGTATGATGGTGCAATATTAAAGGATATGGCAGGGCAAGGCAAGGCAAAGGCAAGTTTATTTATATAGCACATTTCATACACAGTGGCAATTTAAAGTGCTTTACATAAACAAGAATAAACAAGACAAGTTTAGGAACATAAAATGCAGACAATAAAAATTATTAAAAACAAATTAAAATGAGTTAAAAATATAAGACCCAATTTATTACAAGCTGATCAGGCACAGAGAACACCCACCATTAATCAGCTTTCGGCACTTTGCATGTGTTTTATAATTTTCTAATTGCAAAGTTCGGATAGGATAGGATAAAATCAGGAAATAAATATCAGTATATAAATATTAGGACAGGATATAATCAGCAAATATGGTGGGTAAAACTATGAGAAGCAGAGCTCAGATAATGGGACTTGGAGGTATACTAATGTTTGTTCTTAACTGTTTAGTTTGATTTATTTTTACTGTCTGTTTAGAGCAATGTTGTAGCACATTTTTCCCCAAGACAAATTTCCTCTCGGGGACAAATAAAGTTTATCCTAACCTATCCTAATGTGTCAGTCAATGCCTTGGTAACGTAATGTAACGTAAACAGTGATATGGACGATGATTAAATATTTCTGTTTTTTGGGACTCCTTTTTGTCTGATATTCACATCTTTGAATAATAAATAAAAAGTACTTTACCTCCTGTTTTTACAGAATCTGGTAGTCATGTGATTGTGAAATGAATCTGGCATGTGAAAGATGTGACGTGGCCGAGTATGGTGACCCACACTCGAAATTTGTACTTCGCATTTAACCCATCCACGTGCACACACAGCACACCCAGAGCAGTGCTGCATAGCCCGAGGAGCTGTTGTGGGTTCAGTTTCTTGCTCAAAGGACTAACTTCAACCCAACCTTCACAGATGTCAATGTCTACACCTACACAAACCCTAAACCAACCCTCACAGTTATTAACATCTACATCTTCCCCAAGTTTAAACCCAACAATCACCATTATTAATGTCTACAGCAGGGGTCACCAATCCTGGTCCTTGAGGGCTGGTGTCCCTGCAGGGTTTAGCTCCATCTTGCCTCAACACACCTGCCTGGATGTTTCAAGTATACCAAGTAAGAGCTTGATAAGCTTGTTTAGGTGTGTTTAATTAGGGTTGGAGCTAAATTCTGCAGGACACCGGCCCTCCAGGAACAAGTTTGGTGACCACTGGTCTACACCTTCCCCATTACTAAAGCCAACCAAAGCAGTTATTAATGTCTATCCTTACCTGAAACCTAAACCTCACAGTTATTAACATATACATCTACCCCAAACCTAAACCCAACCAAAACAGATATTATGTCTACACCTACCTCAATCCTCAACCCAATCAAAGCAGTTAAAACCTAAACCCAACCTTCACAGTTATAAACATCTACACCTACCCCAACCCTAAACCCAACCATCAGTTATTACCATCAACACCTATCAAAACCCTAAACCCAACCCTCACAATTATTATTGTCTACATCTACTCAAACCCTAAACCCAACCTTCACAGTTATGAACATCTACACTTACCCAAACCCTAAACCCAACCAATCCAGTTAGTAATGTCTACACTTACCCAAAACCCAACCCTCACAATTATTATTGACTACATCTACTCCAACCCTAAACCCAATCAATCCAGTTATTAATGTCTACACTTACCCTAAACCCAACCCTCACAGTTATTAATATCTACATCAACTTCAACCCTAAACCCAAGCCTCACAGTTATGAACATCTACATTTACACCTACCCCAACCCTAAACTCAACCATACGTTGCTTTGGAAAGTAACCATAGTTGGAAGACGCAGGTTCTTAACACTGAGTTTATTTGATGGTCAAACTTTAGGCTCATCAGAAATAAATGATTTGACACAGATAATGGTTTGGCACATACCGTCATCTCACCCAAGGCCACATTTGCAAAATCAGATGGGTTGATTAAGTATTAAAGAATATGATGACACCCAGACCTTCACCTCTGTCAAAAAGGCCTTGAGGCAGTCCATTTGTCCAGTGTCATATGTGTACCAATAAAAATACAGCCCGGATTTACTAAAATCAATCCAAGAGTGAGCTTATACAGTAAATGGAAAACAACAACGAGGCCAAAATAGAGCCCTGGGGAACTCAGATGTGATGAGTCTGTCAGGTCAGTGTCTGTAGATCTGGCTACCACAGAGGATGGTGAGTAAATGTTTTCTTTCTGCGCCACTGCTTGTAAAGGCAAATCTCTGCCAGCTGGTTTGGCTAGATAAAGATTTCACGATTTGCTTTGCCGGATTTAATTTGCATTTTTGTATTTGGGAAAAACTATCCCTTTAGATATGCAATACACAATCAACCTGCAAGTCAGATGGTGACTTGGTGAACATATATTGTGATGGTGATTTTGAAGGGTATAGTCAAACAAAACACCACTTGTATTGGTTTGTTATGAGAACCAAATCTGAGACTATATTCAAACTGGCCAGTGCTTCCTCAAATGTTCTTAATGCCAGATTTACCTGTCCACTGTTGTGTCTGTGTGTAAAGGTGTGCTGTGATTGGACTCACTGTCACCCTCTTCAGCGATTGGCTGCAAGTGAGTTTAAGTAAGCGAGAGTCCGGAGAGAGTAAATTCAGTCTTCAACTTGAGCTGAGCACTGAAAATAAAACACTGACCGAAGATGAAGACGACACTCGCTGTGCTGCTCCTCACAGAGCTCTACACGCTCTCCTCTGCTCTCAGCAAGCAACATTTCTTTGTGGATGATGAGAAATCATGGAGTGATGCTAAACAACACTGCCAAACCAACTATAACGACCTCTCCACCTTCATCAACGACAGCGAGAAACAGCAGTTTCTGGATGATGCAGTTAATCAAACGTCTGACGCCTGGGTCGGACTCTACAATGAATACGGAGTCTGGAAGTGGTCAAGAGATGAAATCGCGACACAAATCGACTGGGATAGCGAACAACCAGATGGACAACATGAAGACTGTGCCTTTCTACACAAAGATCATAAGAAAATGCATGATGAAAAATGCAATAAAAAACAAAGATTCTTCTGTATGACCAAGTCTGTACTGATGCCAGAAACTAAGACTTGGGAAGGAGCTCTGGAACACTGTAGACAGCATTACAATGATCTGGCAAGTCTGAGCTCACAGCTCAGGGTAAACTCTGCTCTACAGGGAATCAGCCAGGCTCAGACTGAGTATGTGTGGACGGGTCTGCGCTTCCTAGCAGGAGATTGGAGATGGATCAGTGGTGATGATCTGGACCATACGGTCTGGCCGGTGACGGGTCAACCCTCATGTCCTGCTGTGAACCTGCGCTGTGGAGCCGTGCACAGGCAGACAAGGGTTTGGATGGCCAGAGACTGTGAGGAGAGTCTCAACTTTCTTTGTCAGTAGAAGGTATGTGCCTTTATCCGATTTCAAAGTGTGTGTGAAATCAAAATTTACAATGTTTATTTTGCTAATGCACATTGGTCTTCTTTAGGTGAGCGAATAATGTGTACAAGTTAGTCCATTACAATAAGACTGTAATCTTCAGTTTGAGCGTCTGCTTCTGAGTTTGGATTGGCTCCTTCTCTGATGATGTCAGTTTGATGCTTCCGCCACAATATTCTTAGCCACGCCCCTCTTGCTTTAGTTTGGAAAAAATGTCAAGTTTTAAAAAACGTATAGCTCACCCTAAATTACTGATAGCTCTTTGCTAAATGACTGGTAGCCCCGCCCTAATGGATTTATAGTTTCACCCTAAAGGACTGGTAGCCCCACCCTAAATGACATAGCTCTGCCCTAAATGACTGACAGTCCCACCCTGAATGAATGATAGCCACGCCCTAAATGACTAATAGTCCGGCCTTAAATGACTGACAGCCCCACCCTAATGGACTTATAGCTCTGCCCTAAATGACTGGTAGCCCCACCCTAAATGACATAGCTCTGCCCTAAATGACTGACAGTCCCACCCTGAATGAATGATAACCACGCCCTAAATGACTAATAGTCCGGCTTTAAATGACTGACAGCCCCACCCAAAATTACTGATAGCCACACCCCAAATGACTGATAACTCTGTCCTAAATGACTGATAGCCCCTCCCTAATGGACTTTTAGCCACACCCTAAATGACTGATAACTCTGTCCTAAATGACTGATAGCCCCACCCTAATGGAGTTATAGCTCTGCCCTAAATGACTTATAGCTCCGCCCTAAATGACTGACAGCCACGCCCTAAATGACTGACAACTCTGTCCTAAATGACTGGTAGCCCCACCCTAAATGACTTATAGCTTCGCCCTAAATGACTGACAGCCACGCCCTAAATGACTGACAGTACTACCCTGAATGAATGATAGCCACGCCATAAATGACTAATAGTCCGGCCTTAAATGACTGATAGCCTCACCCAAATTTACTGATAGCCCCTGTCCTAAATGACTGATACCCCCACCCTAATGGACTTATAGCTCTGCCCTAAATGACTAATAGTCTCGCCTTAAATGACTGATAGCCCCATCCAAAATTTCTGATAGCCCCGCCCAAGTGGACTGATAGCTCCGCCCTAAAGGCGTTCCATATGACTAGAACTGAAGAAAAGAGCTTTCTTAGGTTTCAGCTTGAAATTATTAGGGCAAAGTTAATTTCTACAAAATAATGAAATGCACAGGTACATCGTTTATAACAAACATATTTTGATTACACACAGATATAGATGCAGTGGCTATGATATTTGAGCCTTTGCTGATAATTAACTTATTGCTAATTTTATGTGTAGACCAGGGCTTCTCAAAATTCGGACTTCGGTCCGGATCCAGACTGCGAGGGTATTCAAAAAATAAATAGTGTTGACTTGTGATGCATGTGATGGATGTTTAGTATTTTAGTTATGTGATATCAATTGTTGCGGACATTTGACCTTAATAAAAATTCAGATTTGCACTTATAATGTAGACATTAAGAACCCCTGGTGTAGACCATCTTTTTTATTATGTATTTAGATATACTGAGTGACTAGCCGAGTGTACTGGCTTAAACACAAATTTTTATTTGTCACTACAGATCCAGCCTATATGCTGCGCCGGCTTCACTGGACAAAGCAGAGCACTCCAAAATATGGGTTTAACCCTCAAACAAGGAAGACCACTGTATGAATGAGAAGATACATGCAGCTTCTATATATATATATATATACACACACACACACACACACACACACAAGTGTTTCCCAGTACTTGGTTGGAGCTGGAAGAGCATCTGCTGTGTAAAACATATGCTGGAATAGTTTGCAATTTATTCCCCTGTGGCGACCCCTGGTGAATAAGGGACTAAACCGAAAGAAAATCAATAAATGAATGTGTAGCTCCACCTGCAGGTCATAATAGGTCGCTTTTAAAATATTATATACCTATATAACCTAACTGCAGGCAAAAAAAAAAAATAAATAAATAATGAAATGAGATTATTGCTCTAGACTGCTTACAGATACTGATCAATACAAATGCAGACCCTGCTACTACATACATATGACCACAGTGTATTTAAATATACCTAATAAAAGAACTGTGCAAAAAAATGCAACAAAATCCCTTTAAAATGTTCCATAGCTTTGACAATATTTGTGGTATTGTTCATATATGCTCAGTTTAAGGCACTATATTTTCACACTGAAACCATTTTACCCAATAGTATGAAGCTGCAGGCCCGGAGACCCAACCGCACGCTCAGAACTGCTCGCTCAGACGGCTAGACCTGCACTTCCAGACCTTCACAGTGGCACCTGCTGTTTAAAAGATCGACTAACCTGATTTCAGCTGCTTCTAAATTGTAATTTAAACTATTTTTTCTACTATAAAATATTAGGCTGTGATTGAATAGATTATTATATGAAATAATAAACGTACTAGATTTTTGATTTAATACAATAATTCTATTGTATTTTTATTAATTGTATTTGTAAATATATATTGTTCAGTTGCTTCAATATTTTCAAACATTTGTTGTTGTTGTTGTTGTTGTTTTTATCATTATGGATTTAGCACTGTTTCGTATTGAGTTGAGGGAATGAATATTATCTTCATATACAATAAATTTCTTCACATACAATTATAGTACTCTAGATAATTTTCTCACAACCAACTTTATTTTTGTGTATTTTTTCATAAGGTCCTACAAGTCAAGTTGCAAACAATGCATGGAAAAATGGTGAAAAATAATAATTGGATTAATAATTATTTTTTTACGTAGAAAATAACATATAAAATAAATGCTTTACATTCTTATTGGGGAGATTTTTCATTTCTAGAGCAAAAAAACTGGAAATATCTGCAGTCTTTGGTACACTGTATTAGTGTTGGCAGAGACCCACTTTTAATAAAAAAAAATTTGTTTTGATTTCACCTAATAGAGCTCATATTGTAAATTCTATGTAAATTTAATTGATATTTTGATTTCCAAAAAACATGTTTGTAATCATTACATAACTTGTAAATAATTGATAAACTGTCATTGTGTTACTGTTATTGTCTTAGGTAGCACTCTTAGATAGATAATACAGAAATACGTACAGTAGACCTATACAGCACTAAAATATGTTACAAATAATAATTGTGCTATAAATTATAGGCTGCATTTTATTTTAACATTTTTACTTTAAAGTTTTTTTTCTTTTTATTTTGCCAGAAAACATTGCTAGAAAATTGTCCCAGAATGGTACAATAATAGATAAAATAAGAGCAAGCTGTAAATATCATAAAATAATGCTCTTTTGACACAAATTTTGATCAAATCAAACACTGAAATAATTCTCTGTTAGTGTAATATTTTACACCACATTGATTTATGCCATAAAACTTGATAATTTTCAGGAATCGCTTTAATAATCAATAACCTTACTGGCGTTTCTGATGTTGCTACTTGCTAGAAAGTGCTGGTCTGAGTGTGCAGTTGGGTCTCCGTACCTGCCGCTTCACCCAACCCAACAGCAGGGGGCACTGTCTGGTCTGGAAGTGCAGGTCTGTGCGCGCAGGTCTGAGCGTGCAGTTGGGTCTCCGGGCCTGCAGCTTCCCCTTACTCATTTTACCTGCAGCAAAAGAATATAAACCCTTTCAGCCTGTCTCACCTCTTCTTCTCCAGCAGGGGGCGGAGCTGCACCAGAATAGAAGTTCTTAATGACCATATTTGGGCAAACAGGACATGATTGTTCGAGCATTCTCTTAGAACTTTGAATTGTGTGTAAGGCCAAATCCCAGTTATATTTTAGTACCCCTTCTCCTTCCCCTTGGCCCTTAACACCAAGGGTAAAGGATCACATGTCATCACAATCTCTTGCTTCATATAAGATCAACCATGGCGACTGCTGTAGTTACTCCAGTTGTGTTATTTGTCAGTATTCATCTTCTTGAGATCACTGAAGGCATATATCATGTAATCCTTACGATCTAATGTGGCCACAAGCTCGTAACCATACTGTGCATTTACACCGTGGCCATATTCATCTATGCAAACACACCGAAACAACATTAATATTACAGCAGACACTGTAAAAGCTCATTCACAGCCACTAGACTTTTCTGACAGGGGATTCGAGAGTCATCGTGTGTCAGAATGTTGTGGGACTGCTGTACACGAGTTATGATTATAGATTATAGATCGGCAAATTTAGCGGCTTCTACTCTAGCTGGATTTTTTATGACGGTGAAACACGAGTGTGGTTATGAATGCATTAAAACATGTGCTTGTTTGCCCCTTGGTTTCGAGTGTGGTACTGAAAAAAATCTCTCTTTCAAGGTTTATCTAGCCCTTCCCCTCAGCCTCCGGGTGCTCCGGTTTCCCCCACAGTCCAAACACATGCGGTACAGGTGAATTTGGTAGGCTAAATTGTCTCTAGTGTATGAGTGTGTGTGGATGTTTCCCAGAGATGGGTTGCTGCTGGAAGGGCATCCGCTGCGTAAAAACTTGCTGCATAAGTTGGCGGTTCATTCCGCTGTGGCAACCCCGGATTAATAAAGGGACTAAGCCGACAAGAAAATGAATGAATGAATGAACATGAGTTGTATGCAATTAGATTTGTGCTAATAAGCACTATTATTTTCAGCTGTGATGCATGTGAGGACACGTCCCTGACAAACACACATTTACATCCACTCACAGCTCACTTAAAAACCAAATGCACATCTAATCATCCAAAACTAAGTGAGGAAGCCATGCAAAGATGTGTGGGTGCAAAATAAATGATATTTATTAGGAGCATAACAGCAAGAAGGTCTCTGGTTCGAGCCTCGGCTGGGTCAGTTGGCTTTTCTGTGTGGAGTTTGCATGTTCTCCCTGTGTTGGCGTGGGTTTCCTCTGGTTGCTCTGGTTTCCCACACATGCGCTATTGGGGAATTGGGTAAGATAAATTGTTCCTAATGAATGAGTGTGTATGGGTGTTTCCCAGTGATGGGTTGCAGCTGGAAGGGCATTGGCTGCGTAAAACATATGCTGGAATAATTGGCAGTTCATTCCCCTGTGGTGACCCCAGATTAATAAAGGGACTAAGCCGAAAAGAAAATGAATGAATGAACATTAGGAGGATTTTCATGGTGCAGTTCAAAGCATTTCATTCATTTTCTTTTTGGCTTAGTCCCTTTAATAATCTGGGTTCGCCACAGGGGAATGAACCGCCAACTATTCCAGCATATGTTTTACAAAGCGAATGCACTTCCAGCTGCAAGCCATCACTGGGAAACACCCATGCACTTATACACTATGGACAATTTTAGCCAACCCAATTCCCTTATAGCGCATGTGTTTGGACTGTGGGGGAAACTGGAGCACCTGGAGGAAACCCATGCCAACATGGGGAGAACATGCAAACTCCACACAAAAACACTGAATTGACCCAGCCGAGGCAACCTTCTTGCTGTGAGCTGATTGTCCTACCCACTTCACCACATCGACGCCCAACTGGAATACATTATATATAAAAATGATGAGGAATACATTAAATAATATTCAAAAAGTCAAAGACGCTGGAAAACTGAAGAATCTGTAGCATACGAAAGATTTTCTGAAGAACACAGGCCATGCACAGACATGCTGTGTTCAGTTACATCGTGTTTTTTGCAGATCTGTATGAACAGGGTACATTTAGTGTGCTTTCACATCTGTAGTTCACTTCATTTGGTCCGGACCAAGCGCAATAAATGATCATTGTTGCATCTTCTGCCGTCTTTGGGTGGTTTTCACACCACACTGCTGGCTTTGGTCTGAACCAGTTAAAACGAACCAAAATGCAGTCACATGACCAAATCCACATCTCTCATTGGCCAGATGTTGTTGAACATATTTCCTAAACTGCTTATTGATTGGTCAGAATTCACGTGCGGGAAAATGCCAACAACAAACAAGTAAACAAACCGGCAGACACAAAATGTGTTTTTTACTCTGGAGGGACGACTGCGCTGGCTGATTGTATCCCTGCTTTAGACAAACTTTAAATTTCAAGAATCAAGCGCGGCCGCGGCTGGAAAACAAATGTTTTAATGCATCACTCGTCACTTCAGGAGGAGGCGTGAATTAATTTAGCTAAACTGCGACATGCTCATCTTGCGTAAACATTACCAACGATCCATCAGCTAATGTTTTCCCCTCTCTCTCTCTCTCTCTGTTGGTAAAGCGCTGTCAACAAATATTCTTCCTCCATATCCCATAATGCACAGCGCATCGGCCTACGGCAGCTGAATTAGTCCAATAGGCGCAGTACTTTTTGCGGTTGGACCTGTTTTAGTACGGATCACATTCTCACCACAAACGAACTAATTCAGGGTTTGTTTGAAAGTGTACAGAGAGCACCTCTTCAAGCAGGTCTCGGTACGGTTATTTGGTCTGCTTTTGGTGCGCACTCGAGTACGATTGCTGCATTCTCACCTGCCCAAACCAACCACACCAAAAGGGGAAACCAACTCTAGTGCAATTCAATCAACCCAAGCTCATTCTGGAAACGTAGCCCCGTTTCTGGAGACCGCAATTTACAAGGTCGGAGGTACGTATGGCCACGTTTTTTTTTATTTTTTATCGAGCGAACGCTGCGGGGCAGTGTGACGCTGTTCCGCTCCTCCTCTTTGCGCTCGCCGGCTGACGGCTCGCCTCCGTGTGGAGGGCTTTCCCGCCTCAACCAGTTTGTCCGCTTAGCTCGCAGGGTTACATCGGCGGAGACCCGGAGGGAAGAGGAGCTGGCCACGGCAATGACCGGGATCGAGTCCGGGGAAGAGCGGTTCCAGAAATCAGGTAAGATGAAAAACTGAATCCAAATAAATAAAAGCGAATGAGTTCGCGACGGGGCGAGATCCGAAAACGCGGTCAAAATCAGACGAGGGCTTTTGCTTTTTTTCTGGACAGCTTTTGCAAATCGTTGCTTGGGTTTAGGGAAGGAGGAGGAGGAAGTCGATCGTTCAGTCATTCAGCAAGTCAGTCAGACGGACGGTCGCTCTACAGCGGCCTCCGGCGGCTTTTCACGCGAGAACAGTGCTGGCGCGAACGGAGCGCGCTCCCGAGAGGCGTCCGAGGCGCACAGCAGCCTCTTGCAGATTCGTGTAAACAAAAACTGCTCGAATACGTACCTCCCGAGACTAAGTTTCCACAATGAGCCCGGGCTGGATTCAATCGAACTAAATAAGGCAGGTGTGAAAGCACCCTTAGACATGGCCGTCCCCACAGATAACTTTACCAAATCTTTTTTGCTTTCGTTTGAGTACATCCTTGAGTAAAAGTACTCTTATTTAATCACGTTGGCTCCTACATCAGTCTTCTCACCTCATTAGCTGCAGCCCAGCCCAAAGGCAAATGCTCGTCAGTGTGTTTGAATGCGATTCTTATTCTTCAGTAGATCTGCTTTGCATTTCCACTGAACACATCTCATTAATCCTTGTGAAAACACTAAAATAATTTGAAATGAAGTTCTCTCGAGTTTACAGAGACTAGCATGCGGGAAAAAGTCTTTATTTGTGTCTGTTTGAGGGATTTAGCTGACTAAACATCATTGGATTTGCTCTTCAGTGTTTACATTACACTGAACTGAACTTCAACTGTGGAAACTGGACTGAAGCTGTCTCAATTTACTAGAACTTTATCTATGTTAGGCTACTTTGGCACAATCTGGTAACACTTTATTTCGATGGTCCATTTGAGTATTAGTAGACTGTTTGCTTAATATCTGCTGCTCCTTCAACAGACATTTAACTGACTATGGGAAACTTTGCAAGTACATGCCAACTTACACTAACCCTAACCCCAACCTAACAGTCTACTAATAATCTAATGAGAATTGGCTGGCATGTAGATGCAATGTAACTTAAACTCAACAAACGAACCATCAAAATAAAGCATGACCCAATCTACATTGTAAAAGCACTACAGAAATAAAGATGAATTGAATTGAATCAAGGGTAACATCCAAACAAAATCAGCGACTACAGATTGTAGATGATTTATTTTCATTGCTTCTACCGGTGCACATTTGACTTGATAGTTCATTTAAGGTTTGTTTGTTTGGTTAAACGCACCTGATTTGTTGGTTCTGCCTGTAAAGGTGTGCTGTGATTGGTCACTGCAGCCTCACTCTCTTCAGTGATTGGCTGCATGTGAGTTTAAGTAAGCGAGAGTCAGTGATGTGCGGTTCAGACTTCAACTTGAGCTGAGCACTGAAAATAAAACTCTGAGTGAAGATGAAGACGACGCTCGCTGTGCTGCTCCTCACAGAGCTCTACACGCTCTCCTCTGCTCTCGTTAAGCAGCATTTCTTTGTGAACGAGAAGAAGACGTGGGCTTTTGCGAAAGTATACTGCAGCATTCACTATAATGAACTCTCCACCTTCGTCAACGAGAGCGAGGAGCAGCAGTTTCTGGAAGATGCCGCTGATCAAAAGTCTGACGCCTGGGTTGGACTCTACAAAGAGTCAGGAGTCTGGAAGTGGTCAAGAAATGAAAACGCGACATATATCAACTGGGACAGCAACCAACCAGAAGGTGCCGACTGTGCTTTTCTACACAAAGCCCATAAGAAGCTAAACGACATAGCGTGCACTAATAAATACGGCTTTTTCTGTATGAACCTGTCCGTGTTTGTTCTGGTGCAGCAGAATGAGACTTGGGAGGGAGCTCTGGACTACTGTAGGCAGCATTATTATGATCTGGCCAGTCTGAGCTCGGAGAACAGGATGAGTTCGGCTTTAGAGAGAGTCAGCAATGCTCAGACTGAGAACGTGTGGACGGGTCTCCGATATCTAGCAGGAAATTGGCTGTGGGTCACTGGAGATGTTCTGGACTACACCGCCTGGCCTGAGACGGGACAACCTAAGTGTCCGGCTACAAACCTCCGGTGTGGAGCGCTGGGCAAAAAAACGAAAGAATGGACATCCAGAGACTGTGTGGAGAAGCTCAACTTCATGTGCTCTATGAAGGCAAACACCTGAAGAGCCGACTGCTGTTTGCTTAACGCTGATGGTTTTAGTTGACGTAGGCTTTCCAGATAAAGATTGTAGATTTGTTTACATTTAGTAGATTCTTTTGTCTGAAGTGACGTACAGTTGAGGAGGCATTCAGCGATTCAACAAGTAGAGGCAATACACACAA